>NC_142691.1:34855984-35159015 GCF_056320005.1 Nelumbo lutea
AATCAATGACACCTATCATATAACATGAGTCATCACTAGAGGGTGCATGTTTTATAGCATTAGACATTTTAAAAGTTACTTCCTCATCTTGAATCCTAAGGCTAAGTTGTCCTTGTTGGACATCAACCATTGCCTTTCCTGTAACTAGGAAGGGTCGCCCTAGGATAAGTGGGACATCAACATCCTCTTCCATGTCTAACACTATGAAGTCATCACCAGCCGCATAATCAATGACACCTATCATATAAAATGGGTCATCACTAGAGGGTGCATGTTTCGTAGCATCAAACATTTTAAAAATTACTTCCTCATCTTGAATCCTAAGGCTGAGTTGTCATTGTTGGACATCAACCCTTGCCTTTCCTGTAGCTAGGAAGGGTCGCCCTAGGATAAGTAAAACATCAACATCCTCTTCCATGTCTAATACTATGAAGTCCACAGGAAAAATGAATTTATCAACCTTAACAAGCACATCTTCTATGATTCCCCTAGGATGCTTTATGGACCTATCAGCTAACTGTAATGCAACTCTAGTGGGTTGGGGTTCACCTAACCCTAATTTCTTAAAAACCGAATAGGACATCAGATTTATACTAGTTCCTAAATCACATAATGCCTTGTTAATTTTCAAATTGCCTATAGTGCAAGGAATAGTAAAACTCCTTGGATCTTTCAATTTCTGAGCTAACTTGTTGAGGAGGATTGCCGAGCATTCTTCATTCAGTGCAACTGTAGCCACATTTCCCAATTTCCTTTTGTTTGCCAAGATTTCCTTCAGGAACTTTGTATAGTGCGACATCTGGGCTAAGGCATTTGCAAAAGGAATGTTAATATGTAAACTCTTAAAAATGTCAAGAAACTTACCGAATTCTTTTTCCAATTTGTGTTGCTTTAGCTTTTCGGAAATGGTACTTGCGGTTGTTGACTTTTCTCTTTCTTTGAATCAAATTGCTCTTCCTCCTTTTCGGTTTCTAGGGTTGCACTCACCTTGCCTTCTTCTCTTGCTTTCTTCTCCACCTCTTGCAGCTCCTTACCACTCCTCAAGGTAATGGCCTACACCTGTTCTTGGATTTTCTTTGGTATTGTTGGGTAAAGCGCCTTGTACTCTAGAAGATATCATCTGTGCCAATTGTCCCACTTGAGTCTCCAAGTTCTTGATCGATGCTTCTTGGTTCTGAAATTTTGTTTCCGCACTTGATATGAAATTTGTCATCAGCTCCTCTAGATTAGATTTCTTTTTTGGCCGAGTGAAATTTTGAGGGAATGGTTTCACCGCATTTTGATTTTGCCAAGACAGATTGGGGTGATTCCTCCATTTGGGATTAAATGCACGAGGGTACTGATTGCCTTGCTGCCTTTGCAAATTACCAACAAAATCTACTTGCTCGGGAGACTGCATGAATTGATTTTCAACTTGACATTCGGTGCTGATATGACCTCCCCCACACCATTCACAAGCTACGGTCTGAACATGCATGTCTCCCAACTACATTTCATCTATCTTCTTGATGAGGGCACCGATTTGTGCAGATAGTGTTGTATAGGTGTCTACATTATGAAGTCCGAGTTGTCTCCTAACTTGGGCTCTCTCGGAATGCCACTGATAGTTGTTTGCAGCCATCTCCTCAATGAGTGCATGGGCAACTTCAAGGGTCTTGTTATTAATGGATCCCCCAGCTGTAGTGTCCATAATAGTCTTATTTGCTTCGGTCAACCCATTATAAAATGTCTGAACTTCCAGCCATACGGGAAGTCCATGATGAGGGACATTCCTTAGTAATTCTTTGTAATGTTCCCATGACTCATACAATGACTCCCCATCTTGTTGAGAGAAGGTGGTGATATCACTCCTCATCTTTGCTATCTTGGATGGAGGAAAATACTTGGATAGGAAATGGCTAGCCATTTCATCCAAAGTAGAGATCGACCTAGCTGGTAGAGATTTTAGCCAAGTCTTAGCCTTGTCCTTCAATGAGAACGGAAACAATCTCACTGCATCATCACTAACCCCATTGTTCTTGAATGTGTCACATATTTCCAAGAAGTTGGCGATGTGAGTGTTCAGATCTTCATGAGCCAAGCTACAGAACAAAACTACATTCTAAATCACCTGAATGATTGTTGGTTTGATTTCGAAGTTGTTGGCAGCTATTGCTGGTCTCACAATGCTCGAGGCTGCTCCAGTGAGGGTCGGTTTGGCATAACCCATCGTGGTCCTTTGTTCGGCCATCTCTGCACTTTCAGCTTTCCCTTGCTTAGAAGCTCTAAGGCGGCAACAGAGAGTTCGTTCAATCTCGGAATCGTAGGTGATGCTCTCCTTTTCATTTTTGCGTGTCATAAACTGTACAAGTCAAAGTCATAAAGAGGCTAATACACAAATATCAAAAACATAATGACAGATGGTTCCTAATATTGTTGTGATAATCCCCGACAACGACGCTAAAAACTTGATGCGTAGAGATTACACTAGCAAGTGCACTAGCCGATCAAGTAATATAATGATGAGTAGAGTATCGTTCCCATGGGGATTGATCCAACAACTACTAGTATTGAATCAACCTTTGGTTATCTGATAAACCAAAAGATTAAACAAAGAAAACCCTAACTCCTAATTAGCAAACTACCCTAAGCAGTTTCAGATCAGACCACCTTTAATAATAAGAAGAATTACTGCATGCAAGAACTAGTAGAACTAGTTTTAGCAATTAAATCATTAAGCTATCCAACCAAAGTGAATTCAGTCTTGGGTTGGCAAAACCCTAATTGTATGATAAGCCTCTCTCGAGCACAACCCAACCTTTCTATCAGCAATAATCCCTATATCTCTATCAGAAATTTAATCGCCATATATGCATTAAGAACAAATAATTCGAAGGTCATTAATTCGAGAATGAATGGATGCCAAAGAACCGTGCATATTATCTCTAAGATGCATTAAATTCGTTTTCTTGATTAATTGATTTGATTACCTAAACTCTTTCTCAAGCAATTCAAGCAATCCAAGAAACAAGAATAATTAGGCTAAGATTATTCTACTAATCGAAAATCCTAATCAAGAAATCACAAGAATGAATCAGAAACGATCAGATATGCTTAAAATATTAATTACATATCAGAATTAAAATCCATCATGGTTCACATAATAGAAAGAAGAGAAGAAAGATTCAATAAAGAAAACCAAGAAATCCTAATTGAATCTAGGTTACCGAATTTGCAGAATCAAAGAAGAAGACAACCTAAGATTTCTACATCAACCTTCGATTTCCTCTTCAATTCGCATTCAACAACCTTTCTCCCTCTTCTCTCCTTCACCAGCACTTCTTCTCTTCTGTTTTGTCTTTAGGGGTTCGAACCCTAAATCCTTCTTTTTCTTTTCTTTTTATACTCTTCCTTTCAGCCTCCCTCTTCTCTAAAGTCAGCCGCCCTTTTGGAGCCTCCCCTAGGGCTGCAACTGGGCTGCCTTTGGGCCTCTCTGCTTGGTGGGCCGAAGTGCTCTCCTTTTGATTTTCAGTTGGGTCTTTTTTCTTGATGGGCTGAACTGTTGTTGGGCTGATCTCCTTCACCAGCACTTCTCCTTGGTGTGCTGAACTACTGTTCTCCCATAGGGTTTCGGTTGGGCTGCAGTTGGGCCTCTCTTCTTGGTGGGCTGAACTGCTTCCCTTTTCACCATATCAATATGTCTTCATGCTCTCTTCACCCTAGATTGTTCCAAACTCTTGGTTTCTTGAAATCTTTCTCAATTAGAGTAAAAACCATTGAAAATCATCATCAAAACCCTGTATAAAACAATAAAAACGATGTGCACCATGCACACACATCAAAGACAATATAATATTATTTAATTCTCCATAGGTACTTTAGTATATTTTCCATAACTATCCAATGCTCTTATCCTAGTTTAGATTGGTATCTAAATGCAACACTGACAGGCTGAGCAATGTTTGGCCGTATGTACAACATAGAATACATGATACTCCCTACGGCTAAGGCATAGGGAACTTCTCTCATGTCCTCTATCTCCTTAAGGGTCTTAGGTGACATTCCTTTGGAGAGAGTGACTCCATACCTAAAAGGAAAGAATCCCTTCTTGGAGTTCTGCATGTTGTATATTTTGTCAATCTTGTCAATATAATTAGATTGGGATAATCCAATTATCATCTTTGATCTATCTTTATAGAGTCAGTTTTAAGATATAAGAGGCTTCTCCAAGATCTTTCTTAGAGAATTGCTGTAAAAGCCATACATTCACCGTAGTCAACATTCCTACATCATTCTTAATGAGTAGAATATCGTCTACATACAAAACCATAAATTTAACCTTATCTTTCACTATCTTTTTGTAAACACATGGTTTATTTGGATTTTATTCAAAATCAAACTATTTGACTATTGAGTTAAATCAGATGTTCCAGATTCTAGAAGCTTGCTTAAACCCGTAAATGGATTTATTCAGCTTACACATCATATGTTCTTTAGTAAGATCTCCATTTAAGAACGTAGTCTTGACATCCATATGCCAAATATCATAATCATAGTGTGCAGCTATGTCTAATAGTATCCTTTTGGATTTGATCATGGTCATCAGCGAAAAGGTCTCCGCGTAATCGACTCCTTTTTGAGTGTACCCTTTCGCTACAAGTTGAGCTTTATAGGTCTCAACTTTTTCATCAAGGCCCTTCTTTCTCTTGTAGATCCATTTGTAATCAATCACTTTCACACCAAGGGGCTTGTCTATGAGAGTCCAAACTCCATTGATTTTCATTGAGTCTATCTCAACTTTCATGATATCTACCCATTTTAGGGAGTCTATGTCCAATATAACTTCCGTATAAATCACGAGATCTTTCTCACTATTTGCAGTTTCCATCAACTTTCTTGATCATAACAGTGACATAGTGGTGTTCACAGGATGTAGTCCTCCTCCAGAAGTAGGCATTTTAATTAAAAAACAATTTTTGTTCTCATAGGTCATAGATCAGGTACCTTATAGTTTTTGAATTCATAGGAGAGATATTCACCTCATCGATCTAATTGAAGGGTTTTGATCTATTTCTCCAACCATTTCTCGATTTATTGTCTAAACTCCTTGAATTTTTCAAAGGATTCAAACTTATATCTCATTAGGTACACATAACCATATCGAGAATAATCATCAATGAAAGTTCTAAAATAACAATATTAGCTTCGTGTCCTAACATTCATGGGACCACATGCATCAGTATGTATGAGGTCAAGTGTGCCCGTACTTCTTTCAAGTTTACCTTTAAATGGATTTTTTCCATCTTGCCTTGGAGGCAAGGCTTACAATGTGGTAGATCTTCTATAGTGAAAAAATCTAGAGGACCATCTTTCACCCATCTTATGATATATTCTATATTAATATGGCCAAGTCGATAATGTTATAGACATGTGGGATTATTTGTATCATGTATTTTTTTCTTAGGGATGTGTACTGTTATGGTTTCGATTACATTTGTTTCTAGAGAAGGATGGAGAGTAAGGAATTTGTTATTTAATTTAATTATAATCTTATTACTAAATAAAATAGAATAACCATCCTTACATAACTTAGAAATTGAAATCAAATTCCTTCTAAGTAAAGGTACATAAAGATAATCTTTTAATGTAACTATTCATTCTCTAAAAATTAAATCTACTATATAGCAACAACTACAATAGTTACATTTATATCAAAGTAAAGCACAACATCGTCATCATTTAGTCTTCTGCTTTCCTTGAACCCTTGCAATGTATTACATGCATTAGTGGAAGCCCAGAGTCAATACACTAGGATGTAGAAGTGACCAACATATTGGTCTCTATAACAAGTGTAGGTACATGTTGATTATCAAAACTATAATAGCATAGAAGGTGCTAAACCGGTGCCACAGACACACTCGTGATGAGTTCATGACCTGGCACAAATCTGCAATGAGCTTTGAGCCTACACAGACTTGTAATGAGCTTAAAGCCTAAAACAAGCTTGCGATGAGCTCAAGGCTACCACATGCCTACAATAGATTCAAAGCTATAGCACCGAGGATGAATCCGAGGCCGCTAGGAATCTGTGATCAGTATGAAGCCATCGCAAGCCTACGATGAGCTAAGAGATATTGTGAATCTGCGATGAGCGTAAAGCCATCGTTAGCCTGTGATGAGCTCAGAACTATAACAAATCTACGATGAGCTAACAACCATCGCAAATATTAGTGATGAACGAACGAACTCGATGATTGACCAATGTCACTCATGACAGGATGCCCAATAGGATTAAGAAAGACACATAAGATTAGTATTGAAGTCATTCGTGCTATGTCAGTTTAAGAGACTCGCAAAAGAAAGTAGCATATGTGTATTATGAGAATCTTCAGATGAAAGGAAACCTCATCATTGAGAGATCTCGTAAGACACATGGTGGAACCTTAGCGGTGTCCCCCTGACAACTGACACGAATCAAAGATTCCATTTTCAAGTGGAAATCAAACTCTTTTAGCTCCTTCCTTCCAAGATCTCAAGATCTTTCCCTATAAAAGGAGATTTGACTCATAATGAACACAACATGTTGTCAATCAAAACATTTATCCTACCCTTTGCCCTTTGCTTTCCTTTTTCTTTCAAGGAGACACCCGTACGTAGCCTTACCATCACACTCACAACAAGAGATTCAAAATTACCTTTTTTGTTTTTGCGAATACTAGGGACAATTCCTCTTCTAGTGCCTAATCTGTTTGTAGAAGTGACATTCATCAAATGACTTGTTTTTCTTCTGTTTCTTTGATTTGCCTCCCTTTTTTCTGAGGCTTCTTCTTACCCTTTATTTTCTTCTTGCCAGATTTTTCACCTTCAACAAGCATGGCTATTGGCTTATCCTTCTTAATTAGTTCTTCAACTCTTTGCAACATATTGTTGAGATCTTGCAAGCAAATTATTAACTTGTTCATGTTGGAGTTCATGACAAACTGATTGAAGGACAAGGGTAGAGAGTTCAGGACGACATCAGTCTTGGTGTCATCATCAAGTTGGGAGCCAAGACCCTCCAATTCATTTATATAACCTATCATCCACATGATATAGTCATGAATTTGTTGGCTCTCGGTTATTCTCGTGGTTATCAATAGTTTGATGACCTTTTATCTTGTAGAATGATTTTGCTCATCATACATGGGTTTTAAACTATCTAGGATATCTTTGTAGATATCAATTTTATCCAATTGCCTCTAGATAGAATTATCCAATGAGGCTATGATATAACACTGGGCAAGAGAAGTTTTCTCTTTCCATTCTTGATATTCCCTCCTTCTTGCCTCAGAAGCCCTATCATTCGGATGTTCCAGTGCAAAGTTTTCAATAAATTTGTCCAATTTTGAGGATGTGAGCACAACCTTAATATTGTCCTCTACATAGTTGGGTCCAAATTTAGGTTATGAAACTAGTCTACATAGTTGGGTCCTTTCAATTTATTGTCCTCTAACAATTCAACGAACTGTCCATGTGACATTTTTGATAAAAGACACGATTAATTAGTCCACAACCTTAATATTATTTGAAGTTATCTTTCATAGAATGGACTTTTATTTATGTCCCATCCGCATTTGTTCACCTCTGGGATTTCCCTCCTATTTCAATGATGAGGACACAGTTCATATCCTTGAAAATGTGGGAAGTCACATAGGTGTATAGGACTAACAGTTTTAGCTACATAACCCTATCACTTTCTATGAAGGATCACATATCCACCCATCCAATGAGTTTTCCCTTTGGTCTCCATCTATATTCATTTACATTTTAGATTAAACCTTTCTAACTGATAGGTGCAGACCTATCTTATCGGGAGCCCCAAGGTACCATGGAAGAGTCTTCCACTTTAAGACAGGCCCCTCCCACTAGTCTATGATTCCTCATCATCTCATGAAACAATCCCACTGTCTGTCTCAATGAAATGGATGGCCCAATTGTATGGTGCTTTTCCACCCTCCAATTCAGCCCGTTTTCATGCTAATAATAGAAGGCATTTAGAAATATTATCTTATGGAATTTCTTATCTCATTGCAGTTATATTAATCATGAGGGTACGTGTAACTCAGTCCCTAGGTCAGATTTAGGTCATACCATAGTGGATCACACCAACTTTCATAAAGTCAAATTCAAATGAGCTCTTAATGGGTTAGGGTTCCTGCGAGGTTCCTATTGGGGAGAAGCTATTAAGGGGGCCCATAGGTAAGGAAATCATGCAATGATCCATGAGCATCATGGCAATGATGTGGATTCAACCATGATATTCGTAGTAAGACACATAAGTCAATACATGGGCCAAGCACTTATGGCCTGAATGAATAACATCCATTTAGCATATCACATACACATACATAATTGATCCATATCAATTTAAAATTTGTAAAACCTAGATCCATTTAGATTAATGCATGATCAACATATCAATGGACCAAATTATTTAAAAATTTTGTCTTGGTATATGGGATAAACTATAAAAAGTAGTTTGGCCTATATAGTAGTTCATGGTGAAATAGGCTAATCTTGCTTTAATATAACATAAAATGATTTCCAAGTATGGTCCGAATTGGTCCATGCAATGAGCCATCAAACCCCTGGCCTAGATCGATTTTGGGTCACTTTAACAATGATCTAATGGGTTGTGATCATATTTCAAAGAACTATAGGTTCAGTCCAATAAGATTGAAGAAAAGCTAGGTCAGATCGGCCTAGGGTTTGGTGTCCAAAATATGCATCAATTCACATAGGTAATAATATGAAATTATCAGTTATGATTCACAATCATATAAGAAAATAAATAACAAATAATAAAAAATAAATGACTAGGGATGATAGTATGATGGTCCGAATCCAATCCGAACAAAAATTGCATCTCTACAAAACTATAATCTATAGATCGATCTCCATGTGCCAATCTTTGTCTTCTCTACCAGCTTTGGCGATTTCTCCGATGTAAAAAATAGAAAAACCTTAACTTCTATTGCTTACAGAAGAAAACCCAATACATTCTTTATAGAAAATAAAAATAATTAATTATTGACCAAATAATCAAATTAATAAATTTGGTGTGCACAGATCTTGCCACTATCAAGAGTTCAATCTTCATCACACTTTCAACACTAGAATTCAAGAATTCATAATTGAAAAATTTTATAATATATCAGTTATATATATATATATATATATATATATATATATATATATATATATATATAAAATTTCAAATCATTGGCCCACTCTAAGAACCGAATTTTTAGAGATTTCTGCTCACTCCTCAAATTAGACAGACTAATTCTAGCCGATTTGAGTTTGGTTCAGCCCAAGGGCTGAACCTAGTGCTCTGATACCACTGTTGGAAGGGTTAGGATCCACCATATGGTTGGCTGAACCATGCTAGACGGATGGGCAAAATTTCAAAAATTTTTTGATCTTTTTGGGAATCGAATTCTCTATGTTTTGAAAAACTACATTTTCCAAGATCGGTCTTGTACTAAACCAGACCAGATTTGTAACTAAACAAAGATGGAAATGAATATTTGATACGAATACCATAAATGTAGATCCCAAGATGGAAGTTTATGCTTAATTAGTTCCAAGTCCAACCTCCACTGAAGATGATACAGTGTATTCCTAATGTCAGTTCAACAATACAGTTTTCTGCAAAATTGAGATCTAAATGCTAGAATCGAACTGAGGATGAGGAGCCTGATATCCTCTAAATTTTTCTTGCAAAAACCAAAGGAAAAACTGTTTCATATCAGTCCTAGATAGCTGATGTCGAACTGAGAAAAACTAAGAGACAAAAGGGTACAGAGAGAATCAGAAGCAGCAAAAATATGAAGCTGTCTTGGACTAGTCTGCCCCTCGTCTTTTATATCTCTTATGAAGCTATCTCCTAATCTAATTAGGAGATAATCCATATTTAAATTAGATCTGGACTATAATTAGAGATATACCTTATCGCCTTATGAGATTAAATGCTCCAAATCCAAATTCACCCCATGGCACATGACAACTTGCTAGCTTAATTAATCATATTAATTAAGGCCCATCAAGTATAAGGCTCATGACCCAAGGGTTTTTCATGGCCATCTTAGGCTTAATTTGTATGATGTGGAACCCCAAAATGACTTCACATAAGTCCACATGGTTTCGGCCCAGCCTCTGTGTAAAGGCTTGGCCAAACTCACTACTAAACACAGTGAACCCCTGAGCACATCACTATGAGCTCAATATGACCCCAACATTTAAATGATCATTGAATTCTGCCATCCTATGAAGATCCAAGATAATGGACTTAAGTAAGATAACCTATCAGGTAATCATCCCTATAATGGTCTCTTACACTTGGCTCTCGGCCAATAATAGCCAAACATTACCCGAAAAGGAAGTACCTCTCCCCTGGTAAGATATATATATATATATATATATATATATCTATAGTGTAAATTCTGTCATTCACTTTGTCCAACAAAGGGGCCGATTCTATCAATATAATCTCCCACTCAAATGAATTCTCAAACTGTCACAACATACATTACAATAAAAATGGGTTTTAGTGATGGATAATTATGTCCATCACTGAAGTATTTATAGTGACAAATTTAAAGCTCCTTCACTAAAAATACAATATTTAGTGACAAAAAGTGATAGAGAGGTTTTATGTCACTATAAAAAATTATAGCAACGGATGGTTGAAGGTCTATCACCAAATTGTGATTTATAGTGATAGACATTTAATTGTCCATCACCAAAGGATGCAATCTTAATATATAGTGACGAATAATTGTCATCCATCACAACTAATTGACTTATAGTGGCATACAACTTAATCATCATCACTAGATATTCAGCTATAGTGGCAGACAATTGAATCAACGCCACTAAATGGTTAATTATAGTGACAAACAATTAAATGTCTGTCACAAAATCATAAAAGTTGATTTATAGTGATGAATAGTTTAATCTTTGTCAGAAAATATTTATTTATAATGATAAGTGATTAAGTATTTGTTACAAAATCTTGATCTTTAATAATTAACAATTTAATGTCTTTTACAAATTAAAATCATAATATCTTTATTTTTGGGACATTTTTTTCTAGTGACATTTTCTCATACTTTTTAATTAAAGGTTGGTACATTTAAAATAATCTAATGAATTGGATATTTGAATTTTAATTGATATATCTGAACAATGGGCAATATGTTATACATTCAAATATTTAAAGAAAGTTTTTGTAAAATTTTATTTAAGCCCTAGCTAAGGATACTCTTAGGTCAAGTTTTTATAAACCATTTATAGCTTTGAATGTTGTTGAGGCTTGATTGGTCCATACATTTGGCTTGATAATATATGTCTAGGGTTTGGTATTCAAGCTAGGTAGCTTGTGTATAAAAAAATAAAAAAGTTAATTTAATTTTATAATAAAAATATAGAAAAATATGTAACATTTTGTGTGTTCACAAATATATTATACTATATATTTATATCTTTCCTTCTCTCTCTCTCTCTCTTTATATATATATATATATATATATATACAAATATGTATGTATATATGTGTATACAATGTTTTGCAAACTATATGTCCTTGAACTGGTTAGTTAAACTAATAAAATGTTGACCCAACCACAATTATAGTTTAGGTTAACCTTAATTTTACCATTACTTTAAAAATTATTGACTTACTTGAGCAAACCCCACCAGGTGGTTCAACCATTGACCTACTTAATGTTAGACAGTGTATGCATGTTCTTATCTCCATTCAAATAGATGTATGGATACATTTATTATAAATGAACAAAAATACATTATTGTTTATGTTGATATTAGTATGTTTCTGTGAAACTACCCCTTAAATTGGATGCTTATAAGACTCATATTAGTTTAGAATATTCTTAGCAGTTGAATAGAAATAGAGAGTTTATCCTTCCAAGGCTGACATTGATGGGCTGCCAAAGAAGTTGGGGCAACTTGTCTTAGCTTCTAGGGTTAGACCCAAAGCACACACAGTGTGTGTTTGGTTGAAACACTGAACCCGAACCATTTTCTAGTTATGCCCTGAACCTTAGAGATTGATGGGCAAAACTAGAAAGTTACACGTAACCCCTAGTCTTGATTATGGTACTGCATTAGGTGTCAGATTCTTTGATATGCCGATCAATGAGATCCATTGAGGGTCAAAACCTGGGTATGTTGGGGCATTCTGAGAATTCAGTTAAGTGGGTGATCATAGTGATAGGATCGGCCCCTTTGTCAAATAAGGTGAATGATAGGGTTTGCACTTTCTTTGATGGAAACTTAAACTACCAGCAGTTGATTTCAACTGTGCTTGAGATTTGGTTTTGCAAAATATATATTTATATTATATATATATTATGTTTTATGAAAAATGTTTGCAAAAGGTTTTAATTCCTGGGATCCATTTGAGCAGAGAGTGTGACACTGCACCTTGCATCCAAGGGAGAGGTCCTTCTCTGTTGGGTAGTGTTTAATCATTATAGGCCGAGAGGTTAAGTGTAAGAGGCCATTACAGGGTTGATTACCTGATGGGCTTTATCTTACTTAAGTCCATTATCCTTGGTATTTAATAGGATGACTGAACTCAATGATCATTTAAGTATAAATGTTGGGCCCATTTTGAGCCCATAATGATGTGCTTAGGGATTCACTGTGTTTAGTAGTGAATTCGACCAGGCCTTTTCATAGAGGCTGGGCCAAATCCATGTGGACTTATGTGAGGTCATTATGGGGTCCCACGCCATACAAATCAGGCCTAGGTTGGCCATGGAACACCCTTGGGTCATGAGCCTTATAGCTGATGGACCTAAAGCCCATAATTAATATGATTAATTAAGCTATCACATGACAACTTAAGTTATCATGTGACATGGGGCGAATCTGGGTTTGGAAATGGGTATGGAGCACCTATCCTCTTAAGATGATAAGGCTTATCTCTTAATAGAGTCCAAATCCAAATTAGATTTGGACAATCTCCTAATTTGATTAGGAGAAGTGCTCCATAAAGAGATAAAAGAAAAAGATGGCGAACTAGACTAAAACACCTCTCAGTTCTACTCTCTCTCTTCTTCTTTTGTCTTCCAAGAAACCCTAGTTTGACTACAACTTATTTGGGACTAATAGAGATCAGTTTTTCTCTGATTTTTGCAAAAAAAAAAAAAATCTAGAGTAATTTTGTATTCACCTCCCTAGTTCGATCCAAGCAGTTGAATTGCAGTTTTGCTAAAAACTGTGTTGTTGAACCGACTTCAGGAGTACACTATGCCATTTTCAATGGAAGCTAGTTTTAGGACTGATTTGGGTGTGAATTTCCACCTTCGGATCTATGTTTGTGGTATTTGTATCAGGTATACATCTCCTTCTTTGGTTGGTTCCAAATTTGGTCCGGTTCAGTGCAAGACCGATCCTAAAAAATGAATTTTTTCAAAACATAGGGAATTCGATTCGTAGAAGGATTAGAAAATTTTTGAAAAATTTCCCAGCCATCTAGCATGGTTCGGCCATCCATATGATGGATCCTAACCCTTCCTTCACTTAAGGGTTTGCTTGGCTTAAATCAGTACTAAATGATCATCTTTAGTTCTATCTTTGTATCCCAACCAACACTTTCAATCCATCATTTTCCCAGACTGAAGAATTGTTTGAATCGTCACTTGGCATTGGTTCCGGGTTTGGTTTAGCTAATCCTAGGATACGGTCAAAACCCCTTGATATGGTTAAAAACCCTTTTAATCCAAATGACTAAATTGTTGACCCATTTGACTTGATCACTATGTCATGGGTTGCACCACACTTAATGTATGTGCAAACTTCCGAAGGCCATTACTTTGTGATTAGATAAACCCAATTTGGGAGATTTATGTTTTATTTTGGGTACATTTTCAAGATCTATGTGCCCCAAGATGCCAAAGGCACCTTGCCCTGTTATTTTCTTCCAAAATTACCCTTATTATAGCCTCAAATTGCAATATTTAACATTTTTACAAATAAAAAAAAAAACCTTACCCATTCAACATGAACGATCAAATTGGTGAGTACAACTCAAAGGCAGCAACTATTAGGCCTCTAGGTTGATTTTTAAAACATTGATCTCAACTACTCCATTCTCTAAAGATCAAGTACCATTGATTCCAATAATATAATAATTATTACCTACAAGTTCAAGGTATGAAAATGTTAGTTGAATATGTAATTAGAGAATCAACAACTCACAACTTTAAATAGATTTGGTCAAAAATGACATTGTTACTAGTAAAAGATTTACAATTTGAAGTTGATTACTAAAAGATTTTAAAATTTTATGTAGATAAAATAAAATAAAATAATATTATAACTAATTAATAATAGTAATTTTTAAGTTCTTAAAAAAGTTTAAACATTAATAACACTATAATAATAAAACAATTTTCATTTGAAAATGCATATTTATAACATGGTTTTAATTTAAAAATATATTTTTCTAATAATAAAAAATGTATAAATAATAAAAATAACATTTAAAATTCCATTTAATTTAAAATCCTCAGTCCTCAACAGAGATGGGTCCCCCATCGGTGACTTGAATCCCCAAACTTTTTTAATTAAATGTTTGTTTCCAGAAAGGTCTTTATTTAAAATAAAGTAAAAATTAAAATAATAATATTTTAAATATGTTTTGACATATATATAATATAAATAATATCATAAATAGCATAAATAATATTATATATTTAATATAATATATACATATTCAATATATATATATATATATATATATATATATATATATATATATATATATCTGTGTGTGTGTATACAATCGAGATCGTGGTGGGGTCTTGTCCATGTGGACTTCACTCCCCATCTCGATCCCTGTCCCTAATCGAGTATTCCTATTAATAGCATCCCTACCATGTCCCTGCTAAGGTAGCCTCTGTCCCCATCCTGGTCAAGGAGGCTGGGTACTCGATGTGTTAGTTTAGAGTGCATCGCAAATGGCCTATTAGTATATTATACAGTTAATTATTAATTAACAATTATTGATTCTTAATATATTATTAACTAATATTAATAAATAACATTGGTATGGTACTAATAATAAATAGTTGATTATGTTAGATAGTGTATGCCCTTAGCTCCAATCAACATGATGTACATTATGACATTTATTGTAAATGAATAAAGTACATATTTGATTCATGTTATTATGGTTTGTTTCTGTGTAATATCCTTAAACTAGACACATATGAGACTCCTGTTAGTTTAGAATCTTTACAGTCGTTGGATAGATCTGTGGAGATTTATCCTACCAAGGCTAACATTGATGTACCACCAAGTTGGTTGGGGTGGCTTGTCTCAACTGCCAGGGTGAGACCTGAGGTACATGCAGTGTGGGTTTTCTTGAAACCCTGAACCAGACCAAAATTCCAGTATTGCCCTGGACCTTGGAGATAGATGGGCAAAACTGAAATGTTACACCTGACCCCTAAACTTGATTATAATACTACACTAGGTGTCGAATTGAGCTATCTTTGATATTCCAATTAGTGAGAACCTTAAAGGGGGTCAAAACCTGGGTATGTTGGGACAATCCGAGAATTCATCTAAGTGAGTGATCATAGTGATAGGATCAACCCCTTTGTTGGAGAAAGTGAATGATCAGGGATGCACTCTCTCTGATGGAAACCTAAACTACCGGCAGTTGATTTCAACTGTTGAAATTTATATTTATATAGAGATATACATATATGTATATACTGGGATCCATGTGAGTAGAGAGTGCAACATTGCACCTTGTAACCGAGGGAGATGTTCTCTCTTGTCGGGTAGTGTTTGATCATTATGGACTGAGAGGTTAAGTGTAAAACCATTGAGGGTTATACCTGATGGGCTAATCTTGCATCTGCCCACAGTCATTGGGCCTTCATAAAATGGCTGGACCCAAGGACCATTTTGTGTAAATGTTGGGCCCATTAAGAGCCCATAATGATGGACTCAGGGATTTATTGTATTCAGCAGTGAATTCGGCTAGGCCTTATAATAGAGGCTAGGCTGAACCCTTATGGCTGATGTGTAGATCAATGATATGGTCCCACGCCATACAAAGAGAGCCAAGTTAATTAGCATTAAAGAGGAAGTGAGCCTGAAAGCTTAATGCGCCTAAAAGCCCATTTCAAACTGAGTTAATTAGATTAATTAAATAGGGACGGATATGGGATTTTGATTAGTAGATAAGATAAGAGATTATCTTTATCCACTTAAAGAGTCCAGATCCAAATAAAGATTTGGATCAAAGGAACTCTTAATTTGATTATGAAGGCTGACCTTTATCTGTAGATAAGATAAGGGATTATCCTTATCACTTAAAGAGTCCATATCCAAATAAAAGATTTGGATCAGGAAACTCCTAATGAGATTAGGAAGTTGTCTCTTTAAGGCTATAAATAAGAGAGCAAGGTGAACCTTGAAGACACACTCACTCAATACAGAGAGAAGACAACTCAGTTAGACTGATCTTGCCTTTAGCTCTTTTTTTCCTGCTCTTGCTGCCCTACCCTGTTCGATCTCTAGTTATTGGATTTGATCAAGATTTGATCTTGGTATTGTTTCTTGCTAGAAGAAACAATTTAGAAGTTGTTCTTACTATCCCATTTGATTCTTGCTGAAGAATCACTAGTTCTTGGTGAAGAACTACCTGCTGATCCTACCTCGTCCCAAGCTGTGTCATCTTCAGTGGAGGGAGGATTTTTATACTCTTTGGGCATGAACACCTACTTGGGAGGAGCATTTTTGCGTGGATTCCATATCAGGTATATCCATCTCTTAATTTGGTTTCAGATTTGGTCCGGTTTGGTTACAAGAATGAACCTTGAAAGTGCAATTTTCTAAATTAGGAATAGGATTCTCGGATGGGAGTAAAGAAATTTTTGAAAATTTGCCCAACCTTCCTACAAGGTTCGGCCATCCATATGGTGGATCCCCCATCCCTACAGATTAATCATTTATAAATATTTAATATTTATTAATAAATAAGTAATAAAATTATAAAAACATACAACCGTTCGATTCGTATGCGATTCAGTCGAACTATAACCAAGTTTGGTCCTACCCCTAAGAAAAAAACATTTGGAAAGCTCCCAAAACTTGCACTCCAAAACTCAAATTTGGCCTTCCCTCTCCCTCACTCTCTCGTCAACCAAGAACTAGTGAATGATCCCGTACTAAGTACAGGGAATCAGTAATGTTAAATTTATATTTATTAATATTTTTAATAATTATTAAAATTTCAATAAATATTTATTTCAAAAAAATAGCTTTTCAATAATTATTAGAATATGGATTGAAAATGGTGGTAGTGGGTTGTGGGCTTTAGCAGCAACTTCTCAAAAAAGCCATGTATTTAGCTTTGTAGTAAAATGAGAAGGCAATGTGTTTGAATGGTGTTTGAAAAATGAGAAGGCAATGTTGTAGCCTGGTAGTAGGTTGTGGGCTTTAGCAGGAAGGCAATGTCTAGCTTTTCCACATGTCTAACTTTATAGAAAATGAGAAGGCCACTTGTTTGAATGGTGGTAGTGGTCGGTGGGCTTCAACAACAACTTCTCAGAAAATGTCATGTGTTTAAATTTGGAAAAATTAGGTGTCTGAATGGTGGGGGCTGTAGCCTGAAAGCCTTCCTTTATTATATATATATAATTAGATTAGTGCCCCTCTTCCAACAGCTGAAGAACCAACCTCCGGCAAGGTATGTCACCACCAATCATGGGTGATAGCTCTCCCTCTCCCTATTATGCCTCCCTCCCTCCCTCTTCGTCCTCCTATGTCGTCACTGCTAAAACCAGGTATCAAAGTGATCAGCTCTCTCTCTCTCTCCTTCTTCTTCTTCTTCTTCTTCTTCTTCTTACTCGTTTTTATGTTTTCTAGATCAACCACGAATCTTGAGTGACTTAATCCTAGCTTTGCAACCATTAAGAGCAGCATCGGTCAAGGTATTTTATCAATTTTGTTTGTCACTATTTTCTTTTATTGTTATTTTTGTGTTGGGGTGGTTCTT
The DNA here is from genome assembly GCF_056320005.1 of Nelumbo lutea. Classification (NCBI taxonomy): domain Eukaryota; kingdom Viridiplantae; phylum Streptophyta; class Magnoliopsida; order Proteales; family Nelumbonaceae; genus Nelumbo; species Nelumbo lutea. Next base: position 34,874,049 of record NC_142691.1, read on the forward strand.
GATTGGTATTTTATCAAGTAATATTTCTTACTTATAGTGGTTTGATCTTATCGAAATTAATTACTTGATTGTCAAGTAATGGTTTCTTACTTTCTTGCAACCCCCTCCCAACCCAAAAGAAACACCGAGGTTCATTTGACGACTTAAATTCAAAACACCAGACCGATTTCTCTCTGGATGAACTCAATTTTTTGTCCAATACATAAAGGTCTTATTAGTCAGGCATTTCAACATCCTCATCTCAACCATGATTACTCTGTATGTTATTTTTTTTGGATCCTAAGCATTCTGTCTGGTAAAACATAAATAAACTAATTTCTGTCTTGTAACTTGTAAGGTTCTCCAGAATTGAGTCACACATCTCCATCTCTGTTTTTGAAACATGCCAATGTTCTCTAAGTTCAGCATTTAGTTCCTTACCTTCTTATAAATATTGATTCCCATCCAAGCGTGTTTCTGAAATAACACCAATTTTTTTTTTTCAAAGAGCTGACCTACTTCCAATTCTTCAGTCTTATTATTGAAGAAATTTTTAGGTTGAGTGGAATTCTCTTCACTGCTCAAAACTTCAAGCCTTGACACAATTCTTATGACACATAGACAAATGGACTAAGCCTTGACACAATTCCCTTGAGGCTTCCCCTGAATACTACAACCTCCCCTAGTTTCTTAAAATGGAATAAGACCTCACCTTGCTCCATGAGAAACACAAGAAAGAAAGATGAGCAACGCCCAACTCTAATATCAAGATCAACTGGCTTCGAATCAATCAACAACAGACCAAAAATCTGAAATGAATTCGATTGTAGTGGTAGTAGTTCTTTTCTTCAATTTAGTGAGCTTGGGTTCAGATTAATGAGTTTCGGTTCAGGTTCCAATTGAAAGATTACTATTATCTTTACGTAGAAGGATGTGCATTTCTTAAAACTTATTGTTATATATAACATTGTTAACATGTTATTTAGTTCATATGAACATATGAATTCCTTGTGTAAAATAAATTTTCTTTTCCTTCTTCAAAAATGTCTTAATTCTCATAATCTAATTAGTTACTTTGTATTCTACTTAATTTCTGTTATCTATTTATATGCACTTACTATACATGGTTGAACCATAGCGTTGCCTACTTGATGGACAGTCCAGATCAGTCAAAGGCTCTTTCATGAGACTCCTCAATCAATCTGATCCTTGGATTGGATCAAATAAGTAGGATTGGACTTGGGTTAAGTAAGTATTTCAATGGATTGTTTGTAGGAATTTTCATGTTGTAGATTTGACTGAAGAAAGGTGAGAGGATATGTGAAGTGGGGTTGACAAGGATATAGTTTACAGTGGGAAAAAATTAAAAATCAAGTATTGAAAACTCTGGATTGCAATTTTTGCCTATCCAAGGTATTGATACTCTGAACCATGAATGTAAGTGGTTTGATGCATGACATTGCTAGCTGGTACCAACCATCGGCACTAGATGCCATAGGTACTGGATTATGGCATGTGTTATGGCATTCTTAGGTCAAAATGCATGCAATCTACTTGTCCATCCATGAACAAAATCACGGAAATCATTTTTTGCTTTGCTACCTTTCATACAAAAGCATATCTTAAAGAGATGGTTAGATTTAAAGGTGGATGTTTAGAATCCATCCATTCTAGGTTGAGCATGTCAAGAGTGTTTCAAATGCGTTGGGATGGTTTAGAATCTATAATCAATATCCAGCTATTTTAAGCCTAACAAGTGAAAGTGGTAATGCATCATGCATGAATGCTTTAACATGACTATAATCAAGAACAGTTAAACTTTTTATTGTTCTTGAGGTATTGTTTATCTGTTCTTGAACTGATATGCTTTAGTTACCATCTGTTAAATCAGATGATACACTTAGCATTTTAATTTTCACCTTTTGTTTCGTTGGAAACTGTACTTTCCAGCATCCTTCTCTAAGGTTTAACTTAAAAACTATTTTCTGACATTTGCAATGTCTAGAATCAATCTGTTAGCCTTACTTTGACAGGGATATGGGAAATCAGTGTGGTTAATGGACAAGATGTTCGGGGCCAATGGAGAGTGTGGTTATGTGAAAAAAACCTAATTATATGATGGATGGAGAGTATGATCCTAAAGTAAAGTCTCCAGTTAAGAAAACATTGAAGGTGAGTGAATTGTTTGAAATCACATTTAATTTTTGTTGCTAAATGATCTATAATTAAAACTAACATGTCACAAAACAGGTGCATGGGTGATGGGTGGCATGTGGATTTCAAGAAAGCACATTTTGATTCCTAGTCCCATCTAGACTTTTATACAAAGGTAAAGTGGTCTAAATTAATATTGGGATCGAAAAATTTGATGCCTTGGTCACTTTTATTTTATTAATAAATCATCCTCTATTTTCTATTTAGTTAGATATTGAATTTAATCTAGAGAATATATTTAATTTAAAATGTTCTATTAGATTGGAAAGGACACACATTCTATACATCAACATGATTACTTATGAGTCTATTGAACCATATTATGCTACATTTTTCTGTACATAGGAGAGAAAAAAATGGATGTGAAAAATTAAAGCTAGATCATTTTCAGAAAATATTCATTGTTTTTGGAAAAGCAATTTCTAGATGTTTGGTTTACATAAAATAACTAGGAAATAGCTTGTTTTCCTATAAACTAGGTCTAATGTCCTAGTAATGATTAATACTGAAAGTGTTTGTAACTTTTTCTGCTATGTTCCATGCAACCAAATGAGCCATGGATGGGAAGGTCAGGTATGGTCCTTAACTATTACTAGAAAAAGGAGATGATTTTGAAGCATCTCGTGTTCAATAACTTAATGGCATGTTACAGATGATTGACTCGAGAATAATCTTTTAGCACATTTTTTCCTCCTAAAGTTTTGAAAACACTTTAGACTACAAGGATAAATATGCCATTGAAAATATCAAGCACATAGCTCAGAATGGGCCCTAGGTGTAAGCACCAGGATAAGGTGGAGGTTGATCACTTCTCTAAAGGTCCAGAGATGGTAGCGGGGAAGAGAGAGGAAGAGAGAGGAAGAGAGGAGAGAAGGAAATTCATCTTTGTGAGAAACCCTAGGTCAAGGTTATCATTGTGTTTTCTCCCGTTGGGGAAGAATTGCTCTTCCCCTTTAGCGGGCATACTTTCATTAAACTTGCATGCGTAATTTAAAGGCACACATGTAATCGACATTTATTCCCGATCTTCTATGATTCCATGGTTCTTTTATGATCTTGGGTTCATCTCAACTTCGCATGTGTTTGGGGTTCATCGCAAATCCACACACATTTTATAGATCATTGTAGGTTCGCATGTGTCTAAGCCTTATCGTGGATTTGCGCTAACCGAAGTTCACTGTGACCTGCCCTGAGTATGAGTTCATCACATATTTGCGATGAGCTATGAACTCATCACAAACGTGCGATGGGTTATAAATTTATCGCAGACGTCCGTATAGCATTGGTTTGACAGCTTCTGTACTTTGATGGTCTTAACGACCACTATGTACCTACATTAGGGGCTTTCAAAATGTTAAAATACCTAATCACACAAATATGATTGCATGATACACCTTATCCTAAGCCTGTGATGGGCTTAACATGATTAATTCATGCCCATACCCTCTACTCAAATGGGACTTACGCAAAATATACAGGGTTTCAAGAAAACCCACACTGCATGTACCTCAAGTCTCACCCTGGCAGCTAAGACAAGCCACCCCAACCAACTTGGCAACACATTAGTGTAAGCCTTGGCAGGATAAATCTCCCCAAATCTATCCAATAGCTGTGAAGATTCTAAGCTAACACGAGTCTCATATGTGTCAAGTTTAAGGGTATTACACAAAAACACACCATAATAACATGAATCAAATATGTGCTTTATTCATTTACATTAAATATCATAAGGTACACCGTTCTGATTGGAGCTAAGGGCATACACTGTCTAACAAGTGGAGGGTGGAGATTTGATAGCCTAGGGTGGCGAAGAGAGAAATAGATGAGGGGGAGGCTCTTAGGGTTTCAATGAGGAGAGAGAATTTTGCTAATTTAGTGGGAGGGGCACCTATTTGGGTTTGGCAGATAGGAGGTGCCCTCCTGTGCTTAGTTTTTCATAGAAACACCCCTCTCTCAATTGAAATTCACACCAGATTCCCCGAAATAGCATTTCAGCCCTAAAAGTTCTCCAGTTTTCCTAGGATTTGCACAGAGACACTCAGATGTCACAATATTGAACTTAACTGGGAAAATGGCATATTTTGACTATTCTAAGGCCTATGTAACCCTAAAATGATGCCCGTTAAGGCATCAAAATACAAAGTTATCACACCCCCCAACTTAACCATTGCTAGTCCCTTAGCAATGCAGTCTTAAAATTATACTAAATAAAAAGATAATTCTCATTGCAAGATCATCATTGACAAAATTAGCCAAGTATCCTGATTCCAGAATTCTCAAACGTTGTATAGATTAGTATTGGGCTTAAGGAGTAAACCTGTCTTGCTTTGAATATTTAAGAAACTTAGCTTAAAAATCTTGTATACTCTTCCATTTGTAGTTTGTCAAGAAAATCTGAGATTGATTTCAAAATCGGATAGGTATTCTTCTTACCACTTCTGACAATGAGTTTCTACCCTTGAACTTTGAGATGCACACTTATTTTTATTGCTACCTTCCACCGTTTGACGTGAATCTCGATACTTGCCTTAGGTGAAGAGACCCAATTACTAAGTGTTAGGTGATTGACTTTGGCATTCCCTTTTCCATTTGACGTGAATCTCGGCACTTGACTTAGGTGAAGAGACCCGGTTACCAAGTCCAGGGTGTTCATTGACATTTTTTTTTGTGGAAACACTGTTTAGGGTAGTCCATTGTCTCTAATGACTTGAAGAATTTTTGTCTAATTTCTCAATCTTTCTCTTCTTTTCCTACTAGGGGAGTATTTTCCAATTTCTAAACGGTTTTGACAATATTCAAATAAGACCAATTTTGACTCCAATCACTTGCTACCAATTTCTACAAAATTCAATATTCTTCTATCAGTTTCCTCAACTTTTTCTGTTTGGGAATCTCTTTTAATGGAAAATTTTGTTAATTTTTTAGTGAAAATTTTAATTCTATATATTTAAAGGCTTAGCTTCTCAACTTTTCAAAATTTTCTCTCTTTCCTTACCCTCCAACTTAAATGCCATTGTCTCTAATGGCATGACTAGAATGATGCAAAAGGGACTTGGGCCAAAGGGAACAATCAATAGGGTTTTCCCCAAGGGGTTTAAGGTCTGCCAACTACGTTGGGTTGCCTCCCAACCAACGCTGAGTTTAACGTTTTCATCCAGACACATTCACTCACTTCTCACATCTACATTTCCAGACTCGCTTTCTTCTTTACATAGACAAGGCTCAGATTGGGCTAACCAAAGGGTAGACAGGGCATCTACAAGGGTGTCCACTACCTCTACCTTGAACTCATCTTCCCCTAGGTTTGGATATTTAGTAGCACTAAATACATTTAATCAGACTTTCTGCTCCCCAAATGAAATGTCCATTTCTCCCAATTTATAGTTGATGTTTGCATTGACAATTGCTAGAAATGGGTGCCCTAAGTTTATTGGGTTATGGTTTAGTTCCTCGGTTGGGGTCATGTCTAGGATGATAAAATCCACTAGGAAATAATCCTCTACTCTAACAATCACATACTCAATAACACCTCAAGGAGTCTTGACTAACCGATCAACGAGTTATAGAATTATTGGGGTAGGTTTTAACTCGTCGACCCTGAACCTTTCATAAATAATAGAGGGGTGCAGATTTACACTAGCCCCAAGATCCAATAGGGCCCGATCGAAAGTGATTCCAGAGATGACACAACTTATTAGAGGAGCACTAGGGTCTTTCATTTTCTGGGGGAGTTGGTTTAGGAGAACCACACTAACATCTGCTGAGAGCATCACTTTTTGTGGGGTTGATCATGGCTCCTTCTTTTGAGTACATAGCTCTTTCAAGAACTTGTCGTAGGTCGGGACATGTTGGATCGCATCGAGGAGAGGGATGTTAATATGGACATGCTTGAATAACTCCCAGATCTCCTCGTTGTGAGTCTCTTTCATCTTTCCCAACGATCTGGTTGTAAGTGTGGTTGGAAAGGAAACTATAGGTTGGTTCACTATAGGTTCTTCTAAATTTTCCTTTCCTTTTTCTCCCCCCCCCCCCAACTTATCGTCTTCTTGCTCCTTTTCTTCTTCACTGATGTTTTCAAATTTCATTTTTTCATATGGGTCCTCTAAAATCCTCCCGCTCCTTAAGGTCATAATAGCCTTGGTATTTTCAAACTAAGGGTTCTTAGGAGGTTGTTGAACTTGCTGTGGAGGAAAACCCGGTGGATGGTTTCTAGGATTCGCAACTGGTTGACTCAGTAGTTGTCCTACTTCTCTCCTTGCATTAGCTTCAGCTAACTATCCTATTTGGCTCTCTAATCTAGTGATGGACTGCTGCTAAGTTAGAATTAGCTACTAAAGCTACATGACTTTGTCATCAAATGTACTGGTCTAAGGAGGTTATGGGTAAACCTGGTAAGGTTGGACTGGCTAGTTCCTAGAGTAAATCTGCTAGAATTGGCTCTACACTTGTAGCCTCTGAAATTGTTGGGCCTTGGAGTTAGATAGATGGTACAATTGGGACTGTGTGTTAGGTTGGTGTGTTCTCCAAGAAAAGTTAGGGTGATTTCTCCAACCAGGGTTGTAAGTATTTGAAAATGGGTCATTATTAGGCATCGAGAAACCCTTGGCTGCTTGAACCTATTCTTGTATAAATGGCAAAAATCGGGATGCCGTTGGACAATCACCAACTTGATGGGTTGGGCTAGCACAAATAGAACATGTTGGATAGGATAACAAGGTGGGGTATGGGCCAATTTGTTGACAAAATGCAAGGACTTAATCAAGTCTTTGGGCCATCCCATTAATCTTATCCAGTTGTTGAGACACATGGTTCCAATCTATCCATGGCTTAGGTTGGAAGTAGTTTCTCATTTCACAAATTCATCCATTGAAATCAGTTTATTTTGTTTTAATTTTTTTTCATTAAGCAGAAACAAGTAAAACACACGACCTAGGGGCTAAACTAAGGTTTCCTAAACTAGTGGTTCAACCAATGTGAACCCTGTTAGGTTCACTTGGAATTACACCACTTCCTTTGGTTAGCCAAGTTAGAGGTGGGGATGTGGGAGGCTCCCCTTACTCTTGTAAGGACCTAATTAAGTAACAACAAAACCCGCTTAGACTTAGCCGGTTAACCTCTTTCCTTAGACACCAACCGACGGTTATGGAAAGTAATTACAAGTTTTCCTAAAATTTAGCACACTTTTGAACCAAATGTGTGGGGCCCCCTAAAGCATCTTCCTATCCAAAATTTAAGTTAAGGTTTAGGGTGAACCACAGATGAAAGGGTGGTGGTTTTTGGGCCAAGGAAGGGTGATGAAATCCTCACCTTATCTTATTTAAATTGGATTGCCCTTAAATGGACTAACGGAAAAACACAATAAACAAAACAAATGCAACTAATTACAATGCATGAACAACTATCTCTAATATGAAATTCAACAATAAAATAATAAAACAAATTAATTCAGCAAAGAGAGCAATTAAAAAATGAAAAACCCTAACACATTAACAACTAACAAGAAGATTTCAGCAATTAAATAATCCTATATGATGCATGCTCTAGAACATATCTAACCCTAAATGTTGGAATGCAAATGCAAATAATTAAAAAAAATTTATTTTTGAAATTTGAAAATTTTAAATTCAAATTCAGATTCAAATTAAAATTCAAATTTTGAAATTTAAACTCAAATTCGAAATTTTGAATAATTCCCTAATTAACAATTATTTACTCAATTAAATAACTAATTAGATCCAAGGATGGAACAAAAGAAAGAAAAAAAAATCCTGAAAAAAAAAATCGGATCTATCAAGAAATAAAAATAATTAACTAAGAATTCAAAAACATTACTTTACCAAAAGGAATTCAAAAAAAAAAAAACAAAAAAAACAAGATTAAATTGGACAACTACACCGGAATCGCAATCCCAATTCTCTTGTCTTCTATTTTCTTCAACAATCTGGCGACGCTCCGATACCCCTTCTTTTGCTATTATGTCCTACAATATCAAAGAGAAACATGAATTAAAATGAGATTATAGATCAAGTAATCAAACAAAAATAAAAAAAAAATAATGAAATAGATTCGAACAAAGCAAATAAAATTTTTTTCTCCGTTGCTTCTCCAGCAACAGCGCAAAAAACTTGGTGTGCCAGAATCGTATCACTAACCACTTCAGAACACCAGTTTCAATATTTATAAAATTTTCAATTCTCAAAATAACTACAAAATGCAGTTAATGGTGAGAATGGGGTCGTATCCACAGGGAAGCGAGGGAAAAATTGTTACGTACTTCAGTCTGGAAAAAATAACAAGACTTGAGATTATAGAAACACAAAATTTAATTAACTAAACAGAAATCCATTAAAATAAAATTCTAACAATGCTAAAAGTAAAAATTGTAGAAAAATAAATAAATAACAGAAAAAAAAATAAAATATCTGCAACTTGGTCACAGGTAGCAATCTCCGGATCTATCCTTTGACCCTCAAACTCCTCGAGCTAGGCCTTCCATCTTACCTGGCCAAATTTCAGATCTGCAGAAAGGAAGACAAAAATTAAATTTGATAAAAAGAAATTGCAAAAATAAAATAAAAATAGAAAATTAAAGAACGGAAAATAAAAACACTTGTAAAAAGTAAATCTAAAACTATGGGAAAATAGTTGGGAATCGGATCCAGAGGTGGCAGTAGTGGCTAGGCGAACTACAGGCAGGAACCCCTCCTCTTGCTTGGGCGTTCTCCTCTTCCTTTACCCTTAAACTTCTCAAGAATAACCTTCTATCTCACCAGGGGGTATAATCCAACCAAAATTAAATCTAGATGATTGCCAAAATAAAAATAACATAAAAGAAAATAATGAAAACGAAAGGGATGTTTGATTAAATCCAGTGGCGGTAGTTGTAGATTGGCTAGACTACTTGTAGGAACCCCTCCTGACAAGATTTGTGCGTCCTTCCTTTCTACAACTCTTGAACTCCTTAAGAAACCTTAGCATTGTGAATTGGGTGAATTGACCAACCCCTTCTCAAGGGCCCATTGGGTCCTTTTTATAAAGAAGGGTGGACATAATTGGGATTAGAGAGGAAGAGATGGTCAGCTCTTGGGTTTACGCACAAATATGGGAACCCTAAGGTTTGAAAATGGAGGGTTAGGATTGTTCTAATGAGATCCTAAGGTTGAAAAGAGGAGGAGAGGGTGCCCAATATTATGTAGGGCTGAGATTTGGGCGCCTAGAATGGTGGGTGCAGATTTGGGCACCTACAACTGGAGAAAGGTGATTGGTCTATGTGATGTGGTGCCCAAAGGTGATTGATTGAGCTTTAAGATGTGAGGTGTATGGATAGATGATGTTTAGGGAGAGATCTAAGTGTACGAGAGGTTGCTAAGGCTTGGATGGTTGAGATTAGAGGTTAGGAGAGAGTGAAGGGTGGAGATTTGATAACCTAGGGCGGCTAAGGGAGAAAAAGATGAGGGGGAGGTGCCAAGGGTTTCAATGATGAGAGAGAGTTCTGCTAATTTAGTGGGAGGGGTGCCTATCTTGATTTGGCAGATAGGAGGCGCCCTTTTGTGCTTTGTTTTTCATAGAAACACCCCCTCTCTCAGTTGGAATTCACACCATCTTCCCAAAAATTGCATTTCAGCACTAAAACTTCCCCAGTTTTCCCCAAGATTTTCGTAGGGACCCTCAAAGGTCACAATGTTGAATTTAACTGGGAAATGGCACATTTTGACTATTCTAAGGCCTAAGTAACCCTAAATTAATGCCCGTTAAGGCATTAAAATACAGAGTTATCACTGGGCACGTTCTGGGCAGTTCACCTATTCACGCCCATGCTTTGGTATTTAATAAAAATAAATTAACATGTAATCACTAATTTGCCCATTCTCAGAATAACACGGCATTCCTAGAAATTCTCTCAACAATAGAATTTGTCACTAAAATAAAACATAATAGTGATGTACAAAACCATCACTAAATTAGTGATGCCCATTAAGGCATCAAAATGTTTGTCACTAAATTAGTGACAGATTTTAAATTCATCACTATATGTTATAATGGCATTGCCTATAGTGGCGGGCATAATTTTGTTGATTGTTCGTCACTATAGCCTTTTAGTGACAAATTTCTGATCTATAGTGACGGTTTTCGTTCATCACTAAAAGCGAATTTTCTTGCAGTGATACCCAAGTTTTGAGCCTTGATGGATATCACTAATTAGTATATCAAAGAAGCCCAATCTAACACCTAGTGCAGTACCATAATCAAGTATAGGGATTATATGTAACTTTCTAATTTTTCTCATCAATATCCAAGGTCCAGGGTATAATTAGAAAATGGTCTAGGTTTAATGTTTCATCCAAACACACACTACATGTACTTCGAGTGTAATCTTAGCAGTTGAGACAAGCTGCCCCAATTTCTTTGGTAGCACACCAGTGTCAGCCTTGGTAGGATAAAATCTCCAAGCCTTTCCAGCGGTTGAGAACATTATAAACTAACACAAGTCTCATAAGTGTCCATTTTAAGGGGTAATTATACAGAAATATTCCAATATCAATATGAAACAATAATGTACTTTTATTCATTTATAATAAATGTATCTGTACATTAATTTGATTAAAGCTAAGAGCATATACTATCTAATAGGTAGTTCATGCCCAATATTAGTCTCAAAATTGACATCTAACTAGAGATGGTGTTGTGTGTACTTGAAGTCGACTTTATAACACTACTACAACAAAAACCAGTCTCAACTTGCTTGGATCAAAGTGGGCATGTGAACCTGATATGCTCTGATGTCTTTCTTGCAAAAGCACAATAGATGAATGATGAAAATAAACTTCTATCACAATTGGGTCGAATAAGGGTTTCTGAGATGCAAAAGGAGAAATGGAGAGGATTGATGAATTCACCCCTCCCTAGTCCCTTATACAAAGTACTCTCCTAACTGAATTAGGAGCTAATCCAAATCAAATTTGGATTAGGACTTCATCTTTAATTGATAAGAACTCTTTTCTTAAGAGAATAGGTGCTCCATATCCAGATCCATGCCCATTTTCAACGCAAATCACATGAGGTGATCACTTAACTAATCATATTAATAGTGGACCTTAGGCTCATTTTCTTTAATGTTTCATGTCCAAAGGTGTCGCATAGACATTTTAGGCCTGAATATTGTATGTCATGGAACTCACATAAGTCTCACATAAATCCATAAGGCTTCAGCCCCACCTTTAGTAGAGGTTAGGCCAAATTCAAAACTTTGGGGCAGTAAACCCCTGACCCAATCAACTTGGGCTCAATTTGGGCCCAACATTTACATAAATGATCATTGGATTCAACCACCCTATGAAAACCCAAGTATAATGGGCTTATGTAAGATAAAACACATTAGGTAATCAACCTTGTAATAGTCTCTTGCACCTAATCTCTTGGCCCATAATCATCAAAACACTTCCCACACGGGAGGACCTCTTCTCTGACTGAAAAATGCAATGTCACACTTTCTACTCAGATGGATCCCGAGATTAAAACCCTTTGTAAACATTTTTTTTATAAAATAGTAATATAGCATATAAATACATTTTGTAAATTAGACTTCAAATATAATTGAAATCCATTGTTAGCAGTTTAGGTTTCCATCAAAGAAAGTGTAAGCCATGATATTCACATTGTCTGATAAAGGATCCGATCCTATCACTACGATCATCCACTTGGGTAATTTCCTTAACTACCCCAACATACCCATATATTTGACCCTTGATGGATCTCACTAATTGGCATATCAAAGACAGATTAGTCCAAAACCTAGTGCAGTATCATAATCAAGTCTAGGGTTAAGTGCAACTTTTCAGTTTTGCCCACCTATCTCCAAGGTCTAGGGCATAAATAGAGATTGGTTTAGTTTTAGTGTTTCTTCTAAACACCCATTGGTTGTGCTTAAGGTCTAACCCTAGCAGTTAAGACAAACTATTCCACCAGTTTGATAGCACATTAGTGTTAGTCTTATTAAGAAAACTCTCTAAGTTTATCCAATGGCTGAGAATATTTTAAACTAACACGAGTCTCATAAATGTCTATTTTAAGGAGTAATTAAAAAAAACACCAATAAGAACATGGAATAATAATGTACTTTATTCATTTATTGATAAATGTTTATGTGCATCAATCTGATTGGAGTTAAGGGCATACACTGTCTAACACATGGGTGATATTTGCTACAACTTAGCTTCATGTCCTTAAGACCAACTATCAACAAAACAACAATCTACAATCTCTCAAGGTTCATAAACTCATACTACAATAGGGCAACAAGATATTTCTACTTCATTATTCTTTTAATTAGATCCACCTCTTGGTCCACTATAATGAAAAACATTAAGTAACAACCCCTTTGTCACCCCTTAACACAACCTCCTAGCTTCCAACCTAGAAGGGCAACCATAATAAGAAAAAAAGAGTTTAGTTCAAGATCATAAGTAGAAGTCAAAGGCAAGGGAGTCTTAGATTATATAGGAAGTATATGTACAGAAAGTAACTTGAAATCTATGTTCTTGTAAAAAAGAAACGAATGTATGATGTCACTATATTGTCATGTAGAGACTATGAAATCTAGATGTAGGGCTATTTTTGTACTTTTACTCTTCGTTGTTGTATAACTATTCTTTGTATTCTCTTTCTCTTGTACATTAAAGGGTAGGTTTGTCCTTTTACCTTTTAATATAAATATATCTTTTAGGGTGTCGATTGACACAAGGTGTCACACCCACCATTCAGCTGTGTTCTCTTCTTTTCTCTCTCTCTCTCTCTCTCTCTCTCTCTCTCTCTCTCTCTCTCTTTCTGACTCTAACATGGTATCAAAGCAGATCACGACCTGAACTTCACTTAACATCCCAGCTACTACTGATTCAAAAACTCCCTAACAGTATTTGGAAGTTCTTGAGTGTCTTTTAATACTCTTCCTGGATTGGCTACAAATATGAACTTTATAGATCTATTTCCTGGACTGTTGCGCCATCAGATTCACCTTTCTTCTCAGATCTCCCCGTAGAGACCTTAGATTAGCCTAAAATTTTAGATCTAGTGTCACCTAGAACAAATCTACTGAATCCCTTTGGTTTGGTTTGGATCAGTTTTGTCTTTAAGGGGTTTTGATCCACTCTTCAGTTTGGTAGAACTATAAAGTTGCCTTTTTTGGACATCAACAAAAAGGTATTCTCCTTTTCTTTCTCTGGTTCTTTTTTTTTTTTGGTTTCTGGAAGTGTGTGTTGTTGCCTTTTGTCTTCCAATGGCATCAGAAAGGATGGAGGTTCTTCCTAATAAGTTCAATGGTATGAACTACGCATTATGGAAGTATAATTTTTAGTTCCATGTCGAAGCTAAGGGTCTTTGATGCTCGAATCAGTGTGCTATCATCAAATTCAAGGGGAGAGTAAATAGATGGGGAGTTCCAAAATTACCTAAACAACATGGAATTCAACCACAGAAATCCTGCATGAGCACCCTACAACAAAACGGGATAGCAGAAAGGAAGAATGGACATACCTTGAGTGTAGTCAGAACACTTCTATAGGATTCCCATGTACCCTCTTGGTTTTGGATGGAGCCGGTCAGCACTACTGTGTATCTCATAAATCGTCTTCCATCATATGTTTTGAATAAATCCTCTCCTTCTCAATCTCTCTTTCACAAACCCCTAGACTTATCCATGCTCAAGGTTTTTGGTTGTGCTTATTTTGTCCACCTTCCACCTCATGAGTGCATAAAGTTAACTACATAAGCAACTTTGTGTGCCTTTATGGGGTACAGTTCTAAACACAAAGGGATCCTTAGCTATGATCCTTTTGTTCATCATCTTAGAATTTCTCGTAATGTAGTTTTTCTTAAAAGTTTGTCCTTTTTTGAACATATTGTGAAATTCCCAGTTCCTTCTATTTCCTTGCTGCACAATTTTGATTCTACAAATACCTCAAATATTCCATTGTGACTTCTGCAACAACTTCAGACCTACCTTAGGAAGCAACAACCTTCTTCAATTTCCATCCCCCCTCTGCTCTGCCTCCATTTACTAATTCGGTCACTCCAACTACCTCAGTAAGTGTACCTAACCTTCCTCCTGAACCCACTACTCCCACTTTACACCATTCCTCTAGAATTTCTCATCCACTTAACCGTTATAGTTATTCACCAGACCATAGCTCCTTTTTTGTTGTTTTATCTACCATAGACATTTTCAGATCTTACTAGCAGGCCATAGTAGAAGCACATTGGAAAGATGCCATGGATTTTAATATTCGAGCCCTTTTTAAGAATGACACTTGGGACCTGATCAAAGCTCCACCTAAGACATCTCTCATAGGAATTTGATGGGTCTATTCTGTGAAACTAAAATCCAATGAAAGCCTAAACAAATATAAAGCTAGGCTTGTTGCATAGGGATATAAATAGGAATATGGGATAGACTATGAGGAGATCTTTTTTTCTTTAGCTAAAATGACCACTCTACGACTTCTGGTGGCTATATCTACATCCAAACAATGGACAATCCATCAAATGGATGTCAAGAATGCTTTTCTCCATGGGGAGTTGAAAGAGACAGTCTATATGAAGCCCCCTCTGGGATATTGTACAAACTCGTAGCTTGTTTATCGTCTGAAGAAGTCGCTCTATGGCCTGAAGCAAGCTCCTAGGGCCTAGTTTGAGAAGTCCAAATCCATCATCACTGATGTTGGATTTACCCAGAGTTCTAATTATTCGTCATTCATCTTAATACTCCTTTATGTTGATGATATACTCATTATAGGGGATGGCATAGAAGGAATTTCTAGGCTACATCAGTTACTCAGTGAGTTGTTTAAAATGAAGGACTTGGGGCCTTTGACATATTTCTTAGGACTTGAAGTGAGCAGAAACTCTCGGGGCTACTTTGTTAATCAATAGAAGTATGCGACTAATCTTGTTAAACTGGCAAATCTTAGTGACTCTAAGATTGTGCACACCCCACTAGAACTGAACCTAAAACTTAGTAAACATTGCGGTTCTCCTCTTGAAGATCCTACCCTTTATCATCAGCTAGTGGGCAATTTAATATATCTCACCATGACTCAGCTAAATATATCTTATGAAGTTCAGATAGTAAGCCAGTTCGTGTATCTGTAGTTCATCAAATCATTAGATATGTGTGAGGCACCTTGTCACATGGGATATTCTTCTCTTCCTCATCCCCTATTAACCTTATGGCCTATTCGGATATTAATTGGGTTAGATGCCCTGATACATGACAATCCATTATTGGATGGTGTGTTTTCTTAGGAAACTCTCTTATCACATGGAAGTGCAAGAAACAAGCTACTGCGTCCAAATCTTCCACCGAAGCTAAATATAGGGCTATGTCTTCCGTGTGTAGTGAGATCATATGGCTTCAAGCTCTTTTATTTGAAATACTTAATGAGACATCATTGTTTGTCCCTCTCTATGCAGACAATATCAGTGCAATAAAAGTTGCTTCCAACCCTGTATTCCATGAGCGCTCCAAACACATAGAAGTTGATTGCCACTTTATCCACGATCTCCTTCTCAAGGGTACCATATCTCTTCCTCATGTCTCCTTCGGGCTCTAACTAGCAGACCTGTTGACTAAAGCAATGACATGAACTCGACATCTATTTCTCATGGACAAACTAATTCTTATTCCTAGGCATTAGATTGAGGGGAGTATAGAGACTATGAAATCTAGCCGTAGGGCTATTTTTTTTACTTTTACTCTTCTTTGTTATATAACTATTCTTTGTACTCTCTTTCTCTTGTACATTAAGGGCAGATTTATCATTTTACCTTTTAATATAAATATATCTTTTAGGGTGTCGATTGACAAAAGGTGTCACACCCACCATTCGGCTGTATTCTCCTCTCACTCTCTCTCTCTCTCTTTTTTCTGACTTTTGATCTCACTCTAACAAGTGCCATATAATTAATTACAAATTCCAATTACTACTTACTAATGAAAGAATGAAACATACCATCAACCCTAAATTGGGATGATTAAAACACATAATTTATTAATGACCATTAAAGTTAAAACCCAACATTCACAAATGCATACATTAACCCCAAAACCTGGAACCCTCTTGTTGTTGTTGTATCATGTTACACAGAAATTGGTGAAATGATAATCAGCAACTGGAAATGCAAAATCAATCCACCTTCTATAGAAGTTGTATCATGTTGTATCAAGAATTTCAGTTTATTACTTGGAAGTTGGAACATAGTCCCACCTCCTCCTTGTATAGAAGACTAAGTGAGAAAACCATGTTGTCAGAAATAAAATTTCCTTATAGTTTTATCATTGGATCTGTAGACTTGTTTTGTGAAATAAGAAATCAGATGGTCTAGACTAAAGATGCCATCTGAGAGAACATAATTTACAATTTTCCTTTTGGTATCATCAATAATCCAAGTAGGATTTAGGAAGAAGATTCGAAAAGTTTACACCATATACAATTTTTTTTTTCAAATACTAATAAACAAGTAGAAAAGAAAACTTTCGATGGTTGGAATTCTCGAGATCCCCTCTCGCTTCCTTTCAACATTCCATTTCTTCCCATTCAAAAGAACTGCAACAAACCCAAACACCCTTTCAACATTACATTATCCGAAATCATTGCAGTCCAAGACAACACACTTTTTTTGAGTATTTTATCAAATACATTGTAAGCAACACCCGTTGGAATATTGAGATTGATATTAGAAAGGAAGTTAATGCATGCTGATATGTACGATTGTACATGAACCATTGGCACAATTTGTATCTCAAAAAAACAAAAGAAAAAAGGAAAAGAAAAGAAAACTGAAGTGATTTGAAGCAAGATTCAATCGAGCTCTTACCTAAAAGGATTCGCGGCAGTGGTGCTGTGGTGATGCCACTAGAAAACCCTTACCAACAGCAACTAGAAAACCAACAACAAATGTCTCCCACTACGATTTTAGGCAAGTTCCAGCAGCAACAAGTGTTTTATAAGAAAAGGATAGAGTACGGAGCAAGGGAAATCAAAATAGGGGTATGCCAAGATCGAGAGAGAGAAAGAGAGAGAGAGAGAGAGAGAAAGAGAGGGAGAGAGAGAGCAGGCAGGAAACAACCAAAAAGGGAATGGGAAAAATTGAGACCTATGTTATTTGTTTTTTTCTATTTTGAATAAAAGAGGGACCCAATAAGGGTGTGAATAGTATTCAAACATTCGATTTCAAATTCGAGATTGGACATAATTGAATCAAATTTGAATAATTTGAATATCTAATCGGTCAAATTTGAATATTCTATTCATATGGTATAGCTGATCGGATTCGAATTTGGATATGACTTGATTTGACTCGATAAATATCTGAACTTGACTGATTATTTAAATATTATATAATATATATATCTATAATATTTAAATGCTTTATATAATTTATATATATAATAAATATATTATTTAAATAACTTATATAATTATATACTTTATATAAATAAAATATTTATTTTACATTTATTAATTACCTAAAATAATTAATTGGTCGAATTCAAATTGAACATTCAAATATTTAATCAAATTAGAACTCAAATTCAAATATTACTTTTCAATATCCGTCAAATGTCCAATCGAATTCAGATATTGGATTTCCTAATCCAATATCTGAATTCGAGCTTGGATATTACCTAATTCGATTAAAATTCAATCTGTTTACACCCCTACCAATATGATTCAGTATTTTGTTCATGGCCCTGACCCTTTCACCATAGCTTCTATGCCATGGTTTGGGTCTGTAGATAATATATTGCCACAGTATTAGCTCCGGTTTGTGATGCCGTGGCTAACATATTGCTATGGTTTGTATCTGTGGCCATATCCTAAATTAAAAGGTCAGACCAATTGCAACAGATAAATAAATCTATTGCTATGAACCACCCTCAAGCATCGGTTTTTGTTGTTTGTTGCTAGATTTCCGCTGCTAGAAGTTAGTTTTCTTGTTTTCAAAGGTCATCACCTTGGAATCCACATGGGCAAATTGTAATGCACAAGTACATAGGTTTAGTGGAGATATCCGTTGCTCCTATAACACATACAAAGAAAACATATATCAATTTCTTAGCTTCTAAGGTAGCCTCCCATTCATCAACCAAAATTTGATGAAGGATGTTGATGCACAAAGGAAGTTGGATGATCATTAATTATCTTGTGGTTAATTAGCTTAGTAGCTATGCATATTTTATATTGTCGGTTAAAATGAAAATAAGATTCTAAGCTTAATATGACCACCAGGTAAACATGAAAAATACTCTACTCGCTTTTTGACAAGTTGTCACAGGGCTAATCGACGGGGCCCCGTGCGACGCTCGATTGGGGTCGAAAAAGCCTACAAATGCAAGCAACAACACACAAAAGGAAACAAGAATGCACACAAATTAGAAAAAGGCAACTTGTATTGTATTAATCAGTGGTAAGCACAAGCACACAGTACAGTGTCGAGGGGATCTCGTGCTTAACCTTTACACGCTTATGAGCTCACTTGACTACCTACCTCCCCTCAAAGAGTACGTTAAGCTTTTGAGGGAGTGACAAAATGATACATCAAAATACTGTACATGCATACTACTATTTACATAATTGCCATTGGCATACCCCCCTTACAAAAAGAGTACAAGGACCCAACCCAAAACACTTAGATGGCGTGCTGGTGGCGCTGATGGTGGCTGAACCGTCATAGTCTCCCCCACTCAATTCAATCTTCGTCCTCGAAGATTCTTCCTCAAGTACTCATCCAACTTCACTGCGAACGGAAGGAGGTCTTCTACAATCTCCCAGGTGTCTTCTTCTATAGGTCCCTTCCACTTCACCAGGTACTCCCATTCTGATGCTTGGGAGGATTGGGACAACCTATGGTTGATGATGGAGTCGAGGGATCGGTTCTTGGGTGGTTGGTAGGATGGGTGTGGGCGTTGACTTTGGTTTCGGGAGGTATCTTGGCTGTCGGCATGGTAGGGTTTAAGTTGGCTTACATGAAAGACAAGGTGTACTTTTAGCCAAGGGGGTCGTTTGAGTCTATAGGCTGAAGCTCCTACTTGGCAATGGGTATAGAGTTTTACTAAGGCCAGGTCACCTACTTGGAAGTTCTCGGGTCGTCTACCCAAATCGGCCCATTTCTTCATTCTTCTAGAGGCTTTCTCTAGGGAGGCTCGAGTGATGTCAAGGCATTCTTTCCATTCCCTAGTGAAAGTGAAGGCTCGAGGGCTTCTTCCTTGATGGTCGTTGACGATGCTGTGCGGACATCTTGGTAGTTGGCCGGTGATGACTTCAAAAGGACTTTGATTGGTGGAGGAGCTCTTCTGTGTGTTGACGGAGAACTATGCAATGTCCAGCAATCGAACCCAATTCTTCTGTGTAGCTGATACAAAATGGCGGAGGTACTCTTCAAGGAGGGAGTTCATTCTCTCTGTCTGCCCATCTGACTCTAGATGGCTGTTGCTGGAGAAGTTAAAGTTCGAGCCAAGAAGCTTGAAAAGCTCTGTCCATAAAGCACTAGTGAATCGGGGATCTCGATCACTAACAATATTCTGTGGGACTCCCTAATATTTCACCACATGCTTGAAGAAAAGGTATGTCGTGTCTTCAGCTGAAAGGTGCTTTGGTGCTGGGGTGAAAGTGGCATACTTGGAAAATCTATCGACAACAACAATGATGGCTGCATAGTCTTCCACTTTAGGAAGACCGCTGATGAAGTCCATGGAAACATTCTCCCAAAGTTGTGAAGGAGTTGGAAGAGGTTGTAGGAGTCCAAGAGGCTTGGCACACTCGGGCTTGCCTTGTTGGCAAATCAGGCATGTCCTCGTGTATTCTCGAACATCTTGCTCCATATGAGACCAATAGTAGGCATGTTGTAGAAGTGCCAAGGTACGCTGCCACCCAGGGTGTCCTGCCCACAAGCCGTCATGACATTCACGTAGGAGAGTCTTTCTCAAGTATTCAACTCTCGGTACAAATATCCGCCTTCCCTTTGTCAAAAGAAGGCCTTCTTCAACCCAAAACCGCCTAGTCTTCCCTTCACGAGCTACTATCGATAGGCTTTAAGCAATGGGGTCCTTCTGGAGTCCTTCCTTGATGCGCTTAATGAGGTCCAGTCTGATCTGGCTTTGAGAGGGACCCTCACCCGTGGATAGTGCTGCAAGCTTGGCCTTCCTGCTAAGTGCATCAGCAACCCTGTTCATCGGCCCTGGCTTGCACTCTAGAGTCATGTCAAACTCCGCTAAGAAATCTTTCCATCGAGCTTGCTTAGGGCTTAGCTTCTTCTGTGACTGAAAGTAACTAGTAGCTATGTTGTCAGTCTTGACCACGAACTTGGAGCCAACCAGGTAGTGTCGCCATGTGCGGAGGCAGTGGATGATGGTTGTCATCTCCTTCTCTTGCACAATGTACCTCCTCTCAGTATCATTCAATTTGCGGCTTTCAAAGGCGATGGGATGTCTTTCTTGCATCAAGACCCCACCAATGGCAAAATCAGAAGCATTTGTGTGTAGCTCATACGGCTTGCTTGGGTCAGGCAAGTCGAGGACAGGTTCTGCTGAGACAGCTCTCTTCAAATCATCAAAAGCTGTTTGGCAACACTCACTCAAGGTCCACATACTAGTCTTCTTCAGTAAGTTGGTGAGGGCGGTGGCTCGTGCTGAGAATCCAGAGATGAATCTTCGATAGTAGTTCACGAGGCCAAGGAAGGAGCAAAGTTCGGTGACCCTAGTGGGCGATGCCCAATCTTGAATGACCTTGACTTTAGTTGGATCCATACTGATTGTGCCTGCTCGGATTATGTGTCCAAGGAAGGCCACCTCTTCTGTGGCGAAAGAACATTTCTCTTTCTTAACAAACAGGTTGTTGTCCTGCAAGACCTGGAAAACAGTACAGAGGTGGTCAACATGTTCCTCCAAGGTTCTACTGTAAATTGCAATATCATCAATATACACAACAACAAATTGGTCTAGGTAGGGATGAAATATTCTGTTCATCAATGTACAAAAGGTGGCTAGAGCATTGGTGAGCCCAAAGGGCATGACACGAAATTCAAATGACCCATATCGGGTAACACAAGCTGTTTTGTGCTCATCTCCTTCGGCTATACGCACTTGATAGTACCTTGACCTTAGGTCTAGCTTGGTGAAGTACTTGGCCCTACTGATCTGGTCAAAGAGGTCAGCCACCAAAGGTATGGGATATTTGTTCTTGATGTTGAGCTTGTTGAGAGCTCGATAGTCAATACAGAGCCAAAGAGATCCATCATGCTTCTTTTGAAATAGGACTGGTGCTCCAAAAGGGGCCTTAGAAGGCTGAATCAATCCAACATCCAACAACTCATTCAACTGCTTTCAGGTGTTTTCTTCACAAACTGGCCACCCCTGTATCCAGAGTCTCCTTCAGGTCTTCTGTAGAACTTAAAAGTGTTGGGTTTACTTGGCCCAGAGTCTCCTTTGGGCGCGTAGTAAGGTTTCCTATCACCTCCAATCTTCCCTACACCCAGAGTCTCCTTTGGCCAGTTGTTCAACAACGGCCATGGCTGTGGCAAGGTCCTTCACACCTCGTCTCTGGAGTTCAAGCTCGGCCCATTGTTGTAGGCCATCCATAAAGTTAAAGAGCAGGTCTTTGTCTGCCATGTCCATGATCTCGAGCGATAGTGCGGAGAACTCCTTCACGTACTCATGCAATGAGCCCGTGTGTTTTAGGTTCTTCAGCTTCTGACGGGCTTGGTACTCCACGTTCTCTGGATAGAACTAGCGCTTTATCTCGCTCTTGAACATGGACCAGGTATTAATGGAGCATAATCTTCGCTCCGCATTGGCACATCTCCTACGCCACCATAAGATAGCAACATCAGTAAGATACATAACAACATTACGCACCTTGGCCGCCTCTTCAACGAGTTCGACGTCGGTGAAATATTGTTCCATTTTCCATAGGAAGTTGTCAAGCTCCCGGGCATCGTGGGTCCCTGCATATGAGGTAGGCTCGCGGACTTTGATCTTTGGAGGGGCTGGAGCACCAGGTGTGCTAGCTATACTAGCCATCAACCTCTTCAGAAGGGTCACTTCGCCCTTCAAGTCTTTGAGCTAGATCTGTAGGCACTTCACCAGGTCTTCTAGTGGGTTGTCTGGCCTGTTGGAGCTGTCACCAGACTGATCCTCCAATCTTTCCACGACCGATGCTACGGTTCAAGGTTGAGTTGAAGCTCGTCCACACGATTACGAGTTTCGCCAACCACTGCTTCACAGCGCATGATGCGCTTGTCCATGGTCGCGAGCTTGTCAACTGACTTGTCACGCTTGCTATGTTTTGAGCTGACGCCTTTGTCTTTGGGAGAGCTATCTCTAGGCTCGTCCTCATCATAAACTCATGAGATCCCTTCCTGGATCTCCTCTCGCGTATCACGATTCTTCATCGGGCTGGTGTTGTTGCGGGGCACGACAGGGACTCGTTGGGCTTGACAACCACTAGTGTCAATGAGGCTCTGATACCAACTGTCACGGGGCTAATCGACGGAGCTCCATGCGGCGCTCGATTGGGGTCGAGAAAGCCTACAAATGCAAGCAACAACACACAAAAGGAAACAAGAGTGCACACAAATTAGACAAAAGGCAACTTGTATTGTATTAATCAGTGGTAAGCACAAGCACACAATATAGTGTCGAGGAGATCTTGTGCTTAACCTTTACACGCTTATGAGCTCACTCGACTACCTACCTCCCCTCAAAGACTATGTTAAGCTATTGGGGGAGTGACAAAATGATACATCAAAATATTGTACATGCATACTACTATTTACATAATTGCCATTAGCATTCCCCCTTTACAAAAAGAGTACAAGGACCCAACCCAAAACACTTAGATGGCGTGCTGATGGCGTGCTGATGGTGGCTGAACCATCACAGTGGCATGCCAAACGATTGCATGTTTATCAAGCATGATTGCCACAAGGAAATTTTGACATGTGGCATTTTAATCTATCACAAATATCTTGAAGCATGCCGCATCATCAACAATGAAATGCTATGAGTATTTTTGTGGAAAAAAATTATGGAATATTTGCCAATTATAATTGCCATATGGCAATCTTTATGTGAATCTCAGGACATATGCCATGTCAACTAGTTAAAGGTTATTAAGTGGCATGTGAAGGGAATGAGAGATCCATCCCATTGATGCCCAAAGATTGTGGAATAAGGGGTGAATTTCAAAAATTTTTCTCTCCCTTCAATTGGGAATCACATTCCCTATTTAGAAAATCATATTTTCAAGGATCAATCTTGAACCTTAAACTGAACCAGATATGAACCAAAAGAAATGGGAGAGAATAATACCTGATACGGAGAAGTAATATCTCCCAACGAAGGTGTTCACGCCCAAGGAAGGATCCAAAGACTGCTCCCACTGAAGATGGCGCAGTGCAGGATAGAGCAAAATCAATAGTGTTCTTCCCAAGAACTCTGTCATTCACAAGAAACAGCAGGATGGAACGTGAGCACAGCTTCCCTTTTCAGTCCTTTCTCAAAGAACTGATGTCAAGATCCAATCTTGACTTCTCCCACAACTGGAGATCGAACTGGCAAATAAGGTGGCAAGAGCAGGGAGGCGGCAAGAGAATATTCGCAGGGTGCAGAATTCTCTCTTCTTGATTTCAGCACTAAAGAGGATCTGACGTGTTTCTTGGTCTCTCTAAAGGCTGTCGCCCCCTCCTTCTTTTTGTTACCTTGAAAAGATCAGCTCCTAATCCCATTAGGAGGTGCTTATCCAAATCATATTTGGATCAGCCTTCTCTTCTAGTGATAAGGTTAAACCCTTATCTTATCTGCAAATTAGATTAGCTTTATCCTAATCCCATTAGGAGGTTTCTAGATCTGAATCACATTCAGATCTGGACTCTCTGAGTGTATAGGATTAAGACCCTATCTTATCTGCTAATCCATCTCAAAATTTGCCCCTTTAATTAACTAAATTAATAGCCTAATTCGAAATGGGCTTCAGGCCCATCAAGCTTATGTGCTCACTTAACCTTCCTAACTGCTGCCCAGTTGGGCTTCCTTGTATGGCGTGGGACCCAAACATTGATCTACACATCAGCCATATGGGTTCGGCCCAGCCTTTGTTAAAAGGCCTGGTCGAATACACTGTTAAGACAGTGCACCCCCTGAAACCCATCAAATGGGCTCTATGGGCCCAACACTTACCCTAAGTGGTCCCTGGGCCAAGCCACCTTGTAACACCCAGGGACTGTGGGCAGATGCAAGATTAGCCCATCAGGTATTATCCTCAATGGTCTTACACTTAACCTCTCAGCCCATAATGATCATACACTGCCCAACAAGAGAGGACATCTCCCTCGGCTGCAAGGAACAGTGTTGCACTCTCCACTTATATGGATCCCGGGAATTAAAACCTTTTGCAAACATTTTAGAAACCATAATATATATACTTTTATATCTCATATAAAATATACTTTGCAAAACAAATCTCAACGGTTAAAATCGGCTGCCGGCAGTCTTGGTTTCCAACAGTGAGAGTGCATCCCCGATCATTACCTTTGTCCGACAAAGGGGCTGATCCTGTCACTATGATCACCCACTCAGATGAATTCTCGGATTGTCCCAACATACCCAGGTTTTGACCCCCGCTAAGGATCTCACTGATTGGTACATCAAAGACAGTCCGATCCAACACCTAGTGCAGTATCATAATCGAGTCTAGGGGTCGGGTGTAACTTTCTAGTTTTGCCCATCAATCTCCAAGGTCCAGGGCAATACTGGAAATCTGGTCCAGTTCAAAGATTCAATTAATCCCACACTGTATGTGCCTAGGGTCTCACCCCGGTAGCTGAGATAAGCCACCCCAACCGACTTGGTGGCACTGCAGTGTCAGCCTTATTAGGATAGGTCTCCCCAGACCGACCCACTGGCTGTGAACATTCTAAACTAACACGAGTTTCAATAAGTGTCCAGTTTAAGGGTATTACACAGAAACATACCAAGGGAACATGAATCAAATATGCACTTTTATTCATTTACAATAAACTCATAAAGTACATCAATTTTGATTGAAGCTAAGGGCATACAAAACTGTCTAACAACATAGACATTGGTAGGTGTGTCAAAGGCTCCAAATACAACCAATTAATGTATCTTGTTCAATTTTCCCAGCAATCAAACATTGAAAAATGAATTTTCTCACATATTTGGCCTCAACAACCAAAAAGAAATTTTCGTTTCTCATCCCACCCATTCTCGCAACCTAATATATATATATATATATATATATATATATATATATATATATATATATATATTAAAATTGGTCTGTCTATGTCAACATGTCTCTCATTTGAGATAAGTTATTTATCTATTTAGGTCTCCCCAGACCGACCCACTGGCTGTGAACATTCTAAACTAACACGAGTTTCAATAAGTGTCCAGTTTAAGGGTATTACACAGAAACATACCAAGGGAACATGAATCAAATATGCACTTTTATTCATTTACAATAAACTCATAAAGTACATCAATTTTGATTGAAGCTAAGGGCATACAAAACTGTCTAACAACATAGACATTGGTAGGTGTGTCAAAGGCTCCAAATACAACCAATTAATGTATCTTGTTCAATTTTCCCAGCAATCAAACATTGAAAAATGAATTTTCTCACATATTTGGCCTCAACAACCAAAAAGAAATTTTCGTTTCTCATCCCACCCATTCTCGCAACCTAATATATATATATATATATATATATATATATATATATATTAAAATTGGTCTGTCTATATCAACATGTCTCTCATTTGAGATAAGTTATTTATCTATTTTCTCTATTTCCTGCAATTTTTCTTATTTTCTTTTGTTTTAAATATATAAAACAATAATCATTGCTTATCTTGCCTCTTATTTTAATGCATATTATTATTATAGTCAAAAGGGAGAGAGAGAGAGAGAGAGAGAGAGAGAGAGAATAGTAATAATATAATATAAATAGGTTGAGGTTAAACAATAAAAAAATTATTAATTTAAAAATCCACCTAACTTTCATTAAAAATAAATATTAACAAAACTTAGTAAATATTAAAAATGTGTTTCAATTCCACTTAAAAATCAAACTTAATAAATGCTAATAAAATTATTGTGCATAATAAACTCATTAAAAATGATAAAAGGTAATGAAAATTTAAAATGCAGATATTATTTAATTAAATGCTCAATTGAGCTGAGATCTTTATTAATAGTGTTTTATTGCAAAACTTACTGAATAATAAAGAAAATATACCAACAATTAATTAATGCATTTTAATTAATTAATAATTTGTATGAGTTGAGACCTTTATTGTGCATAAGGAACTCATTACAAATGATAAAAATAAATGAAAGTTTAAAATGTAGAACATGTTTTATTAACAGTATTTTATTGCAAAATTACTCGTATGCAACAATTATTGAATAATAATGAAAAAATACCAACAATTAATTAAAAATCTAGAAAATTATGAAAATCCTAAACAGAATTAAAGTACTAAAAATAATTAAAAAATATTGAAAATTGACAATATTTTATATTAATAAGGGTATTTTCTAAAAATAATTAAAAAGTACAACTAATCGTATTTTATTATTAAAAAATACCAAAAAAATATTAAAAAAAACACCCAAGCCAGAAATTAATGAAAAAATATTGAAAATTAGTTGTGTTCTTTATTTAGTTATTTAATTTATTTTTACTAAAAGCAAATACAAAATAGTTTTGTAGTGACTAATATGCAAAAATAAATGCTGAAAATTGTTGAAAAATACTCATATGCCAAAATTACTGAATAATAATGAAAAAACACCAAAAATTAATTAAAAGTCCAAAAATTCTGAAAAACCTAAATCTTAAATAAATTACTAAAAATAATTTAAAAAATAAATTAATTGTATTTTATTGCTAAAAATACTAAATAATAATGAAAAAATAATGCAGTTAATTATTAATAGTAATATAATTAACCGTAATTATTTTTAAACTATGATGAACAATAATTATAACTTAAGCTATAAATAGTAGAAAATTACATTTAATTAACAAAAAATCATATTTAATTACCAAAAAATTACATTTAGTTAGTTTTAGCCAAGAAATTAGCAATATTTTTGGAAATATGATAATTTCTAAAAATTACTATATTTTAAATGAATACAGTAATTTAATAATTACAATATTTTAATAATTAATAATAAAAAGTAACAAATCATTTATAACTTAAGAAACTATTACATCTATAAATTTGCATGCTCAATCAACTATTTTCTTTTGAGTTAGGTCTAACTGAGATATGCATCATGCCCACACATTATCAGGGATAATTAAATTCGAAGTCTAATTGGGTATCAAACTTTTGGAGTTCAATGATGGTTTTAGCAGATAGGGTCCAAGCTAAATAACCCCTAATAAGCTCAACTTGGAAGTTATATGCATATATGGTAAATATTATTATATAATATTTAAATAACAAATTTTATATTAATATATATAGAAATATTATATATATTTTTTAATAGACTAAAATTAAATAAAAAATTTAATTTGTAAAAAATTGTAGTTTTATAATTAACATGAGCCTCTTTATCAAAAAAAAACGTGCAAATCCGAGCCCGAGCCCAGCCCGACCATCGGGCCTAGATCTTGAGCCCAAGCCCAGCCCTTATATAAAGCCCAAAGGTCAAGCCCGATCTATACACAAAATGTCTTATTTTCAATATACTTTTATAAACTAATACTATATTAATTTAGTAGTAATTTAATAAATTAATAAACTAATTTATATTTCTTAATAGTAAATTGATATTTATTAATAATTTAAGAAGTATATATATATATATATATATATATATATATATATATATATTATTTATTAGATATAACATAAGTAATTTTTTTATGTATGTAATAGTATCGGGTTGGGCTTATTTAAGAAAGCTCAAGCTCGAGCCCACAGGCCTGAATTTTTGTCCAAGCTTGAAAAATAACGAGTCAGACCAGGCTGGGCCATCGGGCTACCCGACCCTTGAATAGGTCTAATTGTATATATAAACAATTGTATACATAAAAAATCATATGAAATAAAAAATTAAACATATTTTTCAATTTTTTTTTTTAAGTGGACATCTCATAGCTTGTCCCGATCCGTAGCCTGGCTTAGCCTAAGGCTCGACCCATGGACCAGCCTGGCCCACGGCACAACACGAGCCCGTGCAGGCTTGGGCTGTGGGGCATACTGAACTAACCCCCAAATTATCTTAGGGGAAGAAGAAACGATCCAACACACCTTGTGGGCCAATACAACATGGCCCACACTTTGAGCAGGTCACATACGGGTCATGTTGTACTAGCCAAACATGGCCTGATTTCCACCTCTATTTGAACCCGCCCAATACTAGGGGGGCGGGATGGAGAAATTTAAGGATTCCCCATCCTTAATGAGGAGTGGGGTGCTTTGCCCCTAAACTCGCCTTACATTGGGGAGTTGTTGCATTGCCTTGAACTCGCCTGACACTGGACGGGGTGGGGATGGAATAGAGTGTCTTGACTATGGAGCCGGGAGAAGGATGAAGTATTGTGAACGTTGGAAAAACAGTTAGTTCACTTGATGGACAAATAAATGGAATCGCCACCCATCAGAAATCAATAATGGGGAGTGATGGGTCTCTCGGAATTAAAATGGTAAAAATGTTTTGGTATTGTTAGTGATTCCATACTGCCCGTGCGAGATAAGGCTATTCCGAGTAAGTTGAGAAAGAGACTCTCTAGTCGGTGTGAATACCGTAATTCCCTCTTCGGCTTACAAAGTATTAAGAATCCAGATCTCTAGCAACTCAAAGGAGCATGGTGTTTCTTTCTTCTCTTGCAGGCCAGTCCCTTTTGGATGCAGGGGCCTAAGCAAGAGACTCATAGAAGCAAGCAAATCGACAATAGAAGAAATAAATAAGCAAATAAATAAAGTAGATAAAAGGATAAAAGACTGAAATACTTCGAGTAGGGGGAAAGAAGATGAGGTAACGGATTTTACCTCTTGTGGTCTGTGAGTCAGGTTGATGGTGCTATAATAGAGCTCTAGGTTCCACTTTTGTCAAAAATGGTTTTTCGATGGAGATTTTTTGGTATGCCAAGTAAGCAGAATTTCAGCATGAAGCAACTATCGCCTGGGCAGGGTTTGGTCGGAGACTGGGAAGAAGGCAGCTGCAAGCAACGGGTATTGGCATGATTTCTACTCGGCTAATATAGAGAACCGAG
Organism: Nelumbo lutea; assembly: GCF_056320005.1. Classification (NCBI taxonomy): domain Eukaryota; kingdom Viridiplantae; phylum Streptophyta; class Magnoliopsida; order Proteales; family Nelumbonaceae; genus Nelumbo; species Nelumbo lutea. The sequence goes on from NC_142691.1 coordinate 34,903,553, forward strand.
GACAGGAGGGTTTGCTAGGCAGGTCGCCGCTGCTAAGAGTCGTAGCGGCAATCCATAACAAAGATAGAGAAACTGGGAGGAAGAAGAAGAAGAAGGGTGGGAGAAGAAGGAATAAAGAGAGAGGAGAGAGCTTCGGGTAGGTTCGCCGCTGCAGCTACTTTTTCCGTGAGAAGACAATTAACGGTGTCGCTACTATTCCGGTTTTGGGTTTGAAGGGAGGAGACGGTCTCAGTGCCACCCCTCCTTTAATTCGGTCTTTCCGCCTCTCTCTCTCTCCAAGCTCTTGGCTCTCGGCCAACCCTTACTCCTAGTCCCACCTTTTTCCCTCTATTCTCTTCAAAAACCCCTCTTCTTTCAGAGCTGTCTTCCCGTCTCTCAAATTTGGTAGCTGCTAGAAACAAACGCTGAGAGCTCCATCTTTTCTATTCTAAGAGACCCCCCTTTCTTCTCAAGCTTTTCCCTCTCGACCCCCTTTTCTTGGGAATGATGCTCCCTATTTATAAGGAGAGGGCAGGGTGGTTTCTGCCAAAAACTTCAAGGTACATGGGATATTCTCGGTAATTTAGGGTTTGAGAAGGTGTATTCAGGATCACATTTGGGTGCAGGGGATTTTAGGTAATTTTGAAGAGAGTGATTTGGGAATTAGGTCAAGGGTATTTTGGTAATTGGTTACAGAGATCATTCGGGTAATTATGGTCAAGGATATTTTGGTAATTTTAGAGGAAGGGACATTTTTGGGATTTAAGTCAAGGATTTAGGGATAATTTAGGAAGTGGTTAAAGGGTAGTTCGGGTAATTTTGTTTGAGGGTATTTTTGGGAATTTGATCAGAGGGGTGGTGTGGGAATTTGATAAGAGGGTATATTGGGCATTTCATAGGAAGGGTATTTTGGTAATTTGGTTAAGTGTATTTTTGGGCATTTAGAGAGAAGGGTATTTTGGTAATTTTGGTAGGAAGGGTATTCTGGGAATTTTGGGAAATGGGGTAACTTGGTAGTTTTAGTAGGAAGGGTATTTTGGTAATTTTGGTGGGGATAATTTGGATAATTTGGTTGGAGGGGTATTTTTGTAATTTTGGGAAGATGGGTCAAACTGGGTTTAAGGGAGTCATGTCGGGTTTCTAGTTTAATGGTGGGGATTTTCGGGTCAGAACATGGAAGGTTGAGTTGGGTCTGACTATAGAGGGGGTTTTGTGTCCATGGGCTAACGAGATTGGTCGAAATAGAATCTTTTTAGATGGAAGGCTAAATGTGGATACTTTTTGATAAAATTTGGCAAGGTGGAGTTTTGGGGGATTCTGGGTTGATTAGTGGGGTCAGATTGTCCCAACTGGGCCCAGACCAAGCAGATTTGGAAAGAGCTTGATTCGACTAATTTGGAACCTTGAAATGGAATTTTGGTGCGATTAAAGGGCTAACGAAGGTATTTTGGGTTGAGATTTCACAGGTGGGTATTTGGGGGTGTCCGAGAATTGCTAGTTGTGTCTGATATGATGGTTGATGTGTAAGTGTGGGTCGATCTGAGTCATCGAATAGGTATCGGGTAGGTTTGATAGTGAACCTGAGGGATCGGGGTGAAAGTCAGGAATTTTGGGTTTTTTGGGTGTTTCAGAGGGATTAGAAGGGTCTCATCGGGTGTTTGGGGTACCTTGGAGGTTCAGGTAGCAAATCGAGCAAAAATCGAGTGCTAACAGGTGTCCCGCCCTAAGCCCACCCCATTGTCATTCCCATATAATTGTTAATTATTAGTGAAATTAATAAAATTTTATTTAAAAATAATAAAAATAATAAAAAATATTAAAATTACAACAAATAAAACTAAACTTATTAAAAAGTATTTATTCATATTAAAGTAACAATGATTATTTTTTGTAAATCAACATTAAATGAAAATTACAATTATTAAAATTTTAAATATTAACAATAATTTTGAATAATTTTAGTTAATTAACAACAAATTTTTATTATTAATTTAATATTAATTAATAGTAAATAAAACTATTAAATCTTTCATATTTACGTGCATTGCATGGGTCCTTGCTAGTAGACCATTAAAGTTTTAAGAATTATTTTCATGCTTGTTTTGTTTTTTTCTTCCACTATAGAGAAAGTTACACCTTGGAACCCAAAAATTAATTACAACTTAAATCAATTGCTCTTGGATTTTTAAAATATGTTATAAAAAATACAATTGAAAGACTGCAAGTTATGTTAAGTTGCTATCTAGTTAAACCCTATAAATTAGAGGAAAATTCAGAAACTATAAGTAAATAAGTTGAGTTAGATTGGGTTCAAGTGGGATTAGGATTCCATCATATCGAGCATAATCGAATAGTTCAAGCTTGAATTTGATTAGGTTCAATTCGAGTTCATTGCTAATTGAATTTGAATCTTAGGCTATGTTTGATTAATTATTTTAAATTAAAATTCAACAAATAAAAAATTTGGCTCAACAGCTCATGAACTTGGCCTAGCTAATATAATATAATATAAAAATATATTTTTTACATTATACACAATTGCAGATATTATATAAAATATATTAAACAACTTGTATAACATTAGACTATATGGTGTTGTTTTATGTAAGCTATTGTGTTAGAATAATCGATATTTTTATTGGTATTTCTAGTTAATTTCAAATGTGAGAAAGCAAGGTTTTATGTCAAATTTAGGCTCGAATTTGAGCTCTCTAATTCAAACTTGCAAGCTTAATTAGCTTTACCAACTTTCGAACCGAACTTGAACTTTTTGAATGTTTGGTTAAACCAAACATGATGAAGAAAATAGAGTTCAAGTCGAAATAATACTCAAACTTGAAATCGAGTATAGGAGTATTTTACTTGAACCGAGCTAAGATATGTTGAAGTTTGGCATCGCTTGATTTGATTGAAGCCTTAGGTGGGATATTTGGAGGGTGAAGGAAAACCTGTATCAAACTTGCCCATTGACATCTCTATGTGTTGATATCAAATATAAGTAGGAAGATTTGAAATCAGGTATATATCTTGGTTGAAACACAACAAATGTACCACTACACCATGTTTGGATTCCTTGCCTTCATTATTATGGTCCTAATAAAGCCATTGCAATTATTATTATTATTATTATTATTATTATTATTATTATTATTATTATTATTATTGTTGTTGTTGTTATTGTTATTATTGTTGTTGTTATTATCATCATCACCATCATCTTAAATTATCACGTGCACATTTATTAAATTTTAAAGACTGATCAAACAATAGAAATATCCTATCATTAAAAAATTTTGAAACTTTAGGAATGAAAATAGTTGCATCACATATGTATGAAAATATTAAATTAATAATTAAACAACTAAGGGTTTCTATGTGGAATATATGAGCCTCTATATTTGTTAGATTTGAATTGTATGGTTTCCGATGTGAGATGTAAATCTTTAAGCACTTTAAATATAAGCAGAATCCTGTAAAACTTGGAGGCCACTATTTGATGTTTTCTAGGGTGTCTCTATCTTTCCGACTGGTGAAATGATGTAGGAGACATTTGAATACTTCATTGATAGCTCATATAGATGAAAGGAAAAGAGGGTATCGAGCGGATGCTTGATGGTTGCCGATCAAAATGGGTTGAGGGCAACACTGTAAATTTACTTCCAAGCTGAGGTGTTGTTGAGTGATTCGAGGTCTGAGGTGGTCAAGGACTGGTAGGCCGGTCTTGCACGGAGTAAAGGAAGGAGAATGTTAGAGGCCCTGGGTTGATACCAAAGGTGGAGACTCCGACGGTTAATTTAGTACTAGGAGAGGTGCAAGGTGGACAAGGCCTGAGGTGTGAACACTTAGACGAAGCCACAGAGGAAGCTAAGGGTTCTCAAGTGCTTTTTCTTGAGTCTAAGTTCCAGTCTAGTAAATGTAGATGTTTACCTTGAGGGGGTTGCCCCCTATTTATACTTGAGGCCGCCTGGTGATAGGTGGGCTCAGACGGTCCGTATGCGAGGAGCGCAGTCATCTGAGGTCGCCAAGTAACTCTGTGCTACTGGTTCTAGAAAGCCTGCAAAACTTTGTTCTATACACGCCCTAATTGAGTCCACTCTGAACACAACCTCCTAACACATGTAGGCCCATTATTGGGAAGGCCACATGCGCCTACATCATTTTCCCCCACTCTCGAGGCCGTGGTGGAGGTTTGAGCTAAGGACATAAGCTTCGACCAAAGAGAGTGTGTCGGTTGTACTAGGAAGTGTTGTTGGGCCTTCTAGATAAGGGTTTTGGCCTCAACTGGTCTGGAATGAGCATGAAGTGGCCTGCGATGGCGTCGACTTGATCTTTGTTTCCTTCCCTAAGGGATGCCATGGAGGCTCTTGCTGCTAGGAGTCCTCAGCCTTGGCTTTGGTGTCCGTGCTAGAGATGGACAAGAGGGAATTCTGCCCCCTACCCTGTTTTCTTGCTAGTGTAGAGACAAGTCCATGGAGGTCTCGACCTCAGCTAAGGGTGCCGAGGTCATGGCACTAGGAGGCCCGAGCTTGTGACTTAGTTGTTTGTAGGATAGAAATCACCACTGTCAGTCTACGAGCCGTGAAGGAGACGGGTTTTGACAACGGATGCAGACTGTGCACGACACAGGTTTTTGAACTGGTTGACCATGGACGTGCCCATGATGGGTCGTAGCACTATGTCCGTGGGTGGAACGGGAGTCAGGCGAGTTAGGTTGCACATGCTTTCTGGTTCAGCATCGTGAGTCAAACCAGTGAGTGTGGCGAGAGGACCAGTTAGCTTGCTCGGCGTCATTTCATCTTCCTGAGGCGAGTGATGCATGTCAGTCGGTGGATAGGGTCGTAAAGGCAAACGTTGTGCAGCTATTTGATTGGGGGCAATCTGGGCTATCCGTTTTCCTTAAAATAGGGGCCTTAGTCACATCCTACCATTTGCATCCAAGTGTCCTTGCCTTCGAGTTACCTTTGCTTCCTAGAGCCCTTGGCTTACTCGCCCTTCTTAGAACTTTCCAGCCTTCATCTTCATTTAGGTAAACACCTCGCCGCCATGCCTTATTCCAACTCTGACCCTAAATGCTATGAGTTCCCAAACTCCTCGAGGGTGAGCTCCTACCATACCCCGTCACCTACCAACCCTAGTTGAGATTCTTTGGTGGTCAAGGTCCAAGCCCCATGAGAGTGCAGCCAAAGGGGTGATGGCTCTCCATATGAGAGTGCCATGTCGGCGATGCCAAGGAAGGCCGAGGGATCCCTAGAAGTGGTAGAGGAGGAGGAGGTCCCTGAGCCTTGTCCGAGGACGGTGGTTGAATACAATGCCCGAGGGGTGTCGATAGGGTGTCTGTTGCGTTCAAAGCATGACAACATCCTTGACTTTGACCAAGTGAAGTCCCTGACTAGGAGATACCACATCCCCCAGTCCTATAGGCTTAGAGTTCCCGACACTAGGGATTCGCCGTGGATGCTGGAGGAGGGGGAGATCTATGTTTAACAACATTTTTTGGACTTTGGCCTCAGATTTCCCCTCCATCCTCTAATAGCTGAGCTGCTAAAGTGGTACGGCATTATGATGAGCTAGTTAGCCCCAAATGCCCTTAGGACCATCCTTGACCAGCTGGTGGTGGCTCGGCTTTGAGACATGAAACTGGCTCAAAAAAGTTTCCATGCCTTGTTCGTGCCAAGGCCACACCCTATTGAGGGTGGTATATACTACTTCCAGCCCCGAAGAGGCCGATCTGTAGACAACCCCTTGTTGATGCACAACTATAAGAGCAAGTTATTCTTCATCTCCTACCTTGAGGGTAGTCATTTAGCTGCCAAGAAGGCCACACCTCTTCTTCGGGATGGTGAAGCCACAATGGTGACCCACATTCTGGTGTTGGGGATGATATGGGCCAAGCCCCTAGTGACAGAGGAGTTTTTCCTTAGCTTTTGTCGGGCTCAGCTCAGCCCGCCTTGGTAGGAGAAGTCATGCTATCGGCTTTTAACACATCGATTTTTGTTTTACTTGGAGGTACTAACTCTTACTTTGTCTTCTTGCAGAGATGCCGGTTAACACGAAGAGGTTCCTGCTAGAGAGGGCCCAAGTGAAGAAGAGTGCCCCAGGCAAGGGCACGTTCGGGAGGCAGACGCCAAGGAGGTCTGCTCCTACTCCCGCCAAGAGGATACCTTGGCCTCAAGCTGCTGTTGGCAGAGGGGATCACCGAGGCAAGAAGCCAGCAGAGGGTGATTGGCCAAAAGAGGCCAGCTGATGTACCTTATCCCCCTCTAGGGAAGAGGTTGGCACACAAAAACCGCCCAGCCAAAGGCGGTGACCAAGAGAGGGAGGCCGCTACCACCCTGAGGGAACCTTCAACAAAGGGGCCCATGACCAGACCTTCTTCTTCAACAGAGACTTTGGAAGAGGGTGAGCTCGTCGCACGACAAGTGTTCTACCCTCGGTGGAACATCCAGGACGAGGATTCTATTGATGTCAAGGGGGTCGGCTGATCTTTGATCAAGGGGATGATTCCTCAAGGAAATCATCTCACCATGATGAATGGACACCCCCTCGCCATTCAGGACCAGGGTTTGGACTTTTTGGTCGAGGTATGTTTTCCTTTCCATCGCTTTGTTAGTTGTCTTTTTCATTTTTTTAGTTAATTTTGCTGATGGAGATGCTTTTGTTGCAGGTCTGTCGACACTACGTTAGCTTGGGTGATCAAGTTGGGCTCCTCCTCGATCATCTAAAGAGGGCCGAGGAGAAGAATGAGTAGCTCGGGGTGTGGGTTGCTTCGGCTGAGAACAGCCGGGATAACACCCTTTGAGCTATGGAGGATGAAAAACAACTATAGAAGATACTAGAGGATGACCTGAAGACAGAGAAGGCTTGGGTCACTGAGCATGGAAAATTCTTTTTGCATATCTTATGCCTTTGTTGCTTCTTGTGCTTGCTTTCTTTTTCTTCTTCTTGTTTTTTTTTTTTTTGCTCGGAGGCCTATGCCCCCTTTTGAGAGGTCATAAGTAGCAAAAAGTTGATGTCTGGGTGGCCTATTACTTTGTCGCTTGCCTAGGAAACTAAAGGGTGTTGGCCGAGGCCCAACTATGTTGTCGAGGTGGCCGGGACCCTTTCCCTTAGCGGGGAGGGAAGGGAGTTGCCTTGGCTCTCCTAGCCTACTCCTTGTCCCCTTAGAAATTGGTTGGGTGAGGTTGGGGTGAGTCGTCGTGGTGCTCAAGGTTGTGTCCCACCGGATCTTTGTCACGCTAAGTGCTTGAATTCTAGGTGGTCCGTTGTCATCGAGGATGCGGGCAAAGGGTATTATACCTTGGTCAGCTTGGCTTATCTTTTCCTGCTCGGCGAGGTACTTAGACTATTGTTAGTGTGATTGTTCATTATAAGCCGAGGTTATTAGCCAACGCTTGCAGCCGAGGCCCCTATTACTCCTTTCCTTAGCGTGAAGGCAAGGCGAACGTTCAATTCATGAAGAACCATGTGTCCCAACCACAGGCCAGTCCAAGTGTGGGGCTTTGAGGAGGTTGTATGCGTCTACCAGTCATGTGGCCGAGGGTTCTTGACCACTTATAAAAAATAGGAACTTATACACTAAAACACTAAGTTGAAGGGGGAGGAACTTTGCAATAGCATTCATTGTTCAGCCAATAGGGATTACATTCACTGGTAATACATTCGAAGATTCTCCAAGTTCCAAATTTGAGGGACTGGCTAATGACTTGCTTAACTTTTTAGGGACCTTCCTAGTTGGGGTTAAGCTTGCCAATCTTAAGATTGATGATTTCATGGATGAACAAAATGCTGATGTGAAAGTGGATGAGGACAACATCGGTCCTAACAATTTTAATAAAAAACAAGATAAAGATGCTCAATTGGAATATTGTTAGAGGAGATCAAATCAGCCCCCCACAACGTTCCGCAGCACATCTTCGCCATGTGTTGGGAACATCTCTCAATGATGATACTAGAGATGATGATGTCATCATCGAGAGATGTTCACAATAAACAGCAGGGATGTGCTGTGGGACATTGTGGGGGGCAATCTGGTGGGGGCTGATTTGAACTCTTGTTAGAGGGTTGGTAGGCATCTATTTCGTTGTCCAATTATGGAAATAGTTCATTCTCATAAACCTGGTTTGTGTTTTTTGATGGAAACTCATGTGAACTCCATTGGAGCTATGCTCAGTTTGGAAGGAGTACAAATACAAACATGTATAGTGTGTAAAATGTTGTATTTTGTATTATTTTTTATACATGTATTTTTATGAATATTTTATTGTTGAGTCTATTGGTTTGCTGGAGATCCTTGGATTTTGTGAGACAGTATATGTAATGTGAATGTGATTTTGTCTAATGATAGACTAGTTCATGCTTTTACCATTGGTTCTGTACTTTCGTGCATGCCCCCTAAGAAACTTGAACAAAAGATGGTTTGGGAATGGATTAAGGATATAACTCCCAACACTAATGGAGTGTGGTGTGTGATGGGGGTTTTTAATGCTATGCACTCAAATAAAAATAAGATGGGGGAAAGACCTATTCAGCATAGATACATTAGAGATCAAATCAGCCCCCCACAACATCCCACAACACATCACTACTGTGTATTGGGAACATCTAACATCTCCCAATGGTAATACCATAAACGATGATGTCATCATCGGGAGATGCTCCCAATACATGATGGGAATGTGCTGTGGGATGTTGGGAGGGGTGCAATCTTGTGGGGGCTGATTTGAACTCGATATATTAGAGACTTATTGAATTTTTAAATGGCTATTGTTTGAATTCACATGATGGTTAACCATTTTACTTGGAAAAGTAGCTCTACAAGGGAAAGTCTGGATTGGGTGTTTACAATTGATAAATGGAGGGGAGTGTTTTAGGATGCTTTGTTGGTCAATCTTCCCTTCCTTGCTTCTCACCGCTCTCCTGTATTGCTTTCTACTGACCAGATCCAATTTATGGGCCACTGACCTTTTAGATTTGAAGCTATGTGGTGTGATGACCCAACTATTTCTAATGTGGTGACTAACTCGCAGAACTTTAATTGTAAAGGTTCTAGGGCAATGTAATTGATTCAAAAAAGAAATTTGTTAATCCAAAACCTGAGGAAATGGAATAAAGAGCATTTTGGAAACAATTTTTAAGAAAAAAAGAAGATATTATAAATCAGTCAGGGGAGGTTCAAAGAAATTTGGTGGTTAATCCAAATAGCATAGCTCTTACCAATCTTGAAGGTGCTCTTCAAATTTAATTTTATAAAATTCTCAAGAGAGAATAAATATTTTGGGCTCAAAAAGTTCAAATTGATTGGATTAAATTTGGTGATAATAATAATAAATTCTTTCATACAATGACCAATATTAGGAGAAATAAGAATAAAATATATAAAGTAAAAAATGATAATGGTGATTGGATTTATGACCAAAATGAAAAAAAAAAAAAACTTTTTTGTTGAAAATTTTGAGGAGAGATTCAAGAATGAGGGGACTAGAGATATTGATAAATGTATTTGTAATATCAATGCAGTGCCAAAATAAAGCTATTTTCAAGGATGTTACAAATGAGGAAATCTCAAATGCACATAAGTCCATTAAAGATTTAAAAGCCCTTGGCCTAGATGGTCTAAATGTTTTGTTTTTCAAAATATCCTGGGCAATTATTGGAGGTATTGTTTGTAAGGCAATGAAAGCCTTTCTCATTCAGGTAAAATTAATAAGATTTTCAATGAAACCTTTATTACCTTGATCCCTAAATCAAAAAACCCTGAATCGGTTAAAAACTATAGGCCTATAAGTTTGTACAATTTTATTTACAAAATTATTGAAAAAAAATCTTGTTAATAGGATTAAACCCTTCTTGGGCTCCATTATCTCTCCTTTCTAGAGTGCTTTCGTCACTAATAGAGAAATAAATGATAATATTCTTATTGCACATGAAATGATGCATTCAATGAAAAAGAAAGGGTAACTCGGATATTATAACTTGCAAAGTAGACATTGAAAAGGCCTATGATTGGCTTAAGTGGGATTTCATTGAAAATGTCCTCATAAAATTTGGTTTTCAGAAAAAATGGATTGATTAGGTGATGGCTTGTATTAGATCGGTATCATATAAAATCTTAATAGATGCACCCCCCCCCCCTTTGAGTAGTTTCAGTCCTACTAGGGGAATTAGGCAAGGTAACCTTCTCTCCTATATATTTTGTGTAATGTGCTGAGGTTCATTCTAAAAACTTTGAAGTTAAGAAAAATAATCCTGAGATCCCTATTGCGTGTTCTGCTTTGAGGGGTGGGCTCTATATTCCCATTCTTCAATTTGTTGATGATTGTTTAATCTTTGCAAAATCATCTATTCCAGCTTTCCTGAAAATTCTCCACAATTTCTCCAAATCTTCAGGTCAAAGTCCAAATTTAGCAAAGTCGACTTTAAGGTTCTCAGAGATCACTCCCCTAAGACTAAAGAAGATCATGTGTAAAATCTTGAAAATTCCTCTAGAGTTAAGGCATGACTCATATTTGGGTGTCCCTATCATTAATGGTTGTGTTTCCAAGATAATATTTAAGGATCTAAAGGAAAAAAAATTAATAGTAAGCTAAGGGTTGGAAAAATAAACTCTCTTTCTATTTCTAGAATAGCCACCTTGATTAACTAAATTTCTAGTATGATGCCCCAATTTATTATGAGATCCTTCAAAATCCCAAACAATATTATTGAGGACATAAATAAATCTCAGGGGGCATTCCTTTTCTGGATTTTGAAAGGAGGGAAAGTTGGTCAATGGGATTTTAATTTCCATTGACCAAAAATTTCATGTTCTTTTTTCAGATTTATGTGGAGACCAGAGAAAGTTTATTTTCCTGGGTATCGCTTACCTGGGTAAGTGATACCTATCTCCTAGGTGGGTAAATAACTAATAACTTTCCCACCTTGGGGGAAAGTTGCCAACACTTGAAAGGGACAAAAATGCCCCTTGTAATAATGGGTTTTTGTGTATAAAATGGTCATTGCCTTATTTACATGAGAAATAAAAGAACATGGGTAAATGCACTTACCTGAGTAAATCTTTCCTGGAGAACAATTAGCTGGGTAGGTTTATTTACCCGGATAAGTAACTTGCTGAAATGCAAATAGGGCCTCAGAGAAATTTCCTATGGTCAAGTAATAATAATATGAAGCCCATACATTTTATGAGTTTGAGTAAAGTTTGTATGCCTAAAAGATGGGGTGGTTTATGATTAAAAAAATTGTATTGGGTGAATGATGAAAATCTTGCTAAACTTGGGTGAAAATTTTTAAATGATAAAAATAATTTGTGGGTTCAAGTTATATCAAATAAATACTTAAAGAAGGATAATTTTTTGGAGTGCAAAACCTACGAAAGGCATTTCTTGGGCTTGGGGAGGGATTTACAATGCTAGACCTTAGATAAATTGTGGTATTGGATGGATTGTTGGAGATGGAAAATCTATAAATTTCTGGAAGGACAAATGGGTGGATGCCTCATCTATTTCTGAAATAATTAATTGTGACCCTTCTTTTGTTGAGCACCATTTTAAAGTGAGTGAAATTATTAATCATGATAGAATGGTTTGGAGGGAAGAATTATGGTCAATCACCAACCCTACAATTTTTGGTCATAAAGAGTATGCTGGTTATATTTTACAATGGTGGAAATGTTTTATTAAAATGGTAAACCAAATTTACTTGAAAATTGTTGCATTATTCTTTTGATGAATTGGAAAAGTGGAAATAATAAAATTTTCAACAAAAAATGTCCCTCTCCACCTATTTTGGTCAAACGTGTTTTAAATTTTTTTTTATGTGATTAATTAGGTTGTTAGTCCTCAATTGATTCCTTCTATGCCTAAATGTTGGAGAGATATTAGGTGGAAATGCCCAAAAGTGGGGGATTCAAAATAAATTTTGATGCTTCCTGAAATGAGGATGGGGCTTGCTCAATTGCTTGCATTGCTATAGAAATTATTTTAGGGAATTAGTAGATGTAAAAGCCTATTTTATTGGGATTAACTCTATTAATCTTGAAGCTTGGGAAGCCCACAGTATTGTTCTCAGCTTCAAGGATCATCTAGTTTGCATTGAAGGTGACCTTTTGCTGATGATCTCGTGTCTCAGGAATTAATGTTAGACCCTGTGAAGATTAAAGACCACCGTGGAGGAACGTTCGAGGTTAGTCAAGATTTTGGATCTCTGTGTGGAGTACTACCATTTGTTTAGGGGAAGCAAAACAAGATGCAAATTAGCTGGTGCATAAAGCTTTGTCGAGTATATGGAATCCTCTCCCATTCCATCCCCATGCCCTTCCTAGTGAGTTGGCTTTCATTTGTTTGTATGATATTTGTGGCCGATCTACCCGTCTTGTGTAGTTCCTCCTATTATCTCATTTTTTGTTCTCTCTCTCTCTCTCTCTTTGCAGTTAAAATGCCCCCATGAACACTTAGTTTTTAATAGCAAAAAAGAGATAAATCCCTATAAGGAATGCCAAATGCAGCTTAAATGAGATAACTAATTACCATTATTAAGTATTAAGCATTTGTAGTTGAGACAACAAAGTGGAAAAATTTTGTAAGAACGTTTTATCATAAAGGTAAAATCTTGGGCAGACAACAAGAATGAAAAAGCAGGTTAAAATTTGAAGTGGACACTTTGTTCAAGAAATTGTTAAAGACTATAACCATATCCAGTCCACCGCTCCCAACCCCAGATAGCTGGACCAACATTGGGTAATGCCCGCTTTATAAGTATGCATACCACTGAGATTTATGTCAATGATGACATTACTACTATAACCATGAATTATCTCGACATGACTTGGAAGATTGTATGACTTCCATTATTTCAGTATTGGTGTTCTTGCTTGCAATTAATCTCCATTTACAAATGTTTCTTTTTCTTTTCTTTTTTTTTTTTCATGTTTATGGGCCCATGAGTCATTTCCAAGTGTAATTTGGTAGTTTATTTGAAAATGTTTTAAACGAAAAAGGTTTAGAAACTAAAGGCAATCTTACAAACGAAAATGAAAATAAATAATTAAGTTTTACTTCGTACATGTCTTATTGATCAGATGGGTTATTTTGGTTATATGTTTGGACAGCATAAACATTGTAATGGAGTTAGGATTACATGAAAGTATAGAAGCTCTTTCTGCTCCTTCAGAGTCCGTAAATCTTAGTTTAGCTTCTCTTCCTTCCCCTCTTTTTTCTATTTGTTTTGCTGATGTTTGGGGACGTGTTATGCCGTCTTGTGTAGACCCTTTTGGTTATATCAAAAGAAAAAAAAAATAGAAGTTTTAGAACTCCTTTTAATTATCTGTTTTTAATCTTTCATTACTTGTCCACCATGTTTATATTTTGATGAATACCTGATTGGTAACAAATTTTATGACACAGGTTGATTGGTCATAAGTTTTTCCTATTGAAATGTTACAAAATCACTTAGAAGGCAAGATCAATCAATCACCTGGTCTGATGTATCCAATTTTCTGGGTCATTAACTTTGGATGAGATATAGTATTCAATTTGAATGAAATGAATTTGCCCGAGGGTTTCAAAATAAATAAATAAATAGATAAAGAAAGAAAGAAAGAAAGGTAAATGTTGACATATTCAATTTGTATCCATGAAATGCCATTAGATATCAACGATTGAAGTTCATCATTAGCCATGTTCAATTTGGCTTCCTAAACATATTCAAATTTTAGAAGAACAAAGTATAAAAAGAACAAAAAAAAAACGAATGAAAATAGAATCTCTCTGATTGATTTCAATATGGTTTCACAGAGCACAGAGATTAATAGAAATACATCAAACATCATTGTTTCTTCACCCTTTTTCTTTCTTTATCATTGGTTATGTTAGAAAGACAATGGGGACGCGTTTTACTGACAACCCCATATCATCATTTTGCCTATGAACTTGCCTTTTTTTGTGGATGAAACCATGAAGAGAAAATTCTTGTAAGCCAGACTGATGAAGAGAAATTCTTGTTAACACTCCTTGCACCTGCATGTGGTCCAACGCGTCAAGTTTAATTACTACTTCTAAGGACACAAAACCACGTCAAGCTTAACAATTTTCTAATCAAATTGCCTCCTCAGACACTCCATGGCACAAAAAACTCTCATCCTCCATTCTCGCTAAAGACACCTCTTCGTCAGGGAGGTAATGGCGTGATTCCTCCGAGCGCACGCTCCGCCGAGCACCCTCGTCAGAGGAGCACGTGTGGCTTCATTATTATATGGTCGACTACAACCATATTATTATTCTATGCTAGCTTAAAATAACAGAAGAAAACAAAGAGTAGAGATGAGTCCTGGAAGACAACCCTCCATGTCCTCGATTCACGATGAATTGTTTACTTGATAGAAGGCTATGCTAAACCCTAAATAATTAAGAAACAAAGTAAACAAATAGTAGCTTTGGTTGCTAAGATACTTGGATTTTGAAATCTTCAGTCAAAGCAACAACATATGAACGAAGATGAAAGGAAGAAATAATAATATAAAGAATGGAGGAGGGCAGATGGGGTGGCCGACATCTCTTCTTCATCAACAAACAAAAGCGAGACACTGATAGGGACTAAGCTCAAACAAAGGAGGGTCCCCACAGGTTTTGTTTTAAAAGAGAGAATAAAAAAGGAAGATCTTTTACAGTCTCATATTTGACTAATACTTCTCGTGCCATTGAAAACTTGGCCTTTGCAGGACCAGGATATGGCATGTGCAGGGAGCTTGTGATTTACAGTAAGTTTTATTAATGGCCAAAACTATTCATAAAAGATGGGTAAATATTCCTAAGGGTCAAGCACATAATCAGGATTCACACCTTTCTAATGGGTCCCAGCTAATGATACTCTAGGTTTATCAATAGAAAATGTAAGCTCAACCATCTCATCGATCCATCGCAGTTCTTTTGGTTGAGTGATGAAAACTAAGTGTGAATGGTCTGGCAAAAAGAGCAGGTCTGTTTTCTGTGTTGTCATCACCAGTGTTATTACCAACTCTAACCCAAACCCTATCTTCACAGCTATGCCCTGTCAATGATCTGAGGCCCATATATTTATGTAATCGGATCGGATTTAGATGTTACAATCTACACCATATTAACGATAGAATATTTTAACTAGGAGTCATTGACCGTATTAGGCAGGTCTTCATAGATTGCCTTTGCCTTGATTCTGATCTATAATATTTGGTTATTACGTGAACCTATTAGAGAAGGGTCACCAGTAGATCAATTAATGAGGAAGATCTGGAGATTAATTGGTCTTGTGTGAACCCATTAGAGTGGGTCATCATCAGTTGAGTTAATGAGGTAGAGCTGGAGAGGGTTAGTACTATCAGTCAAAGAATGGTCAAAGAAAGGCAATTGGTGTAGGTGGAGAAAAGGGACGAGAAGGTGTTGTTCTAATTCTAAATTAGCGCCGAAAGGTGCAAGACAGCCATCATCTAAGCGGGGTAGAGACAAGGATAGACGGGATTTGAATTGAATCTCAGAAAAGAAAATAAATGAAAAGATAAGGACACCCAAAAGTTTCATACAAACAAAAAATAAGCAGATAGCATTTGCATCTTTCATATATTTAATTCTTTCCATTTGCGTTAGCAATAGCCGAATAGAATATCTCCATTTTATTCTTCTTTGCTTGTCCAACTCCAACATCTAGCAAATTAAACTATATTTTCTTTTAGGCTACATAGAGCTACATAGATTGCCTTTAGAAATATAGCTGCAACTAAAAATAATATATAGATGCGAACCTTAGATATTTAGAAGCCAAGTTATGGGGAGAATGAAGACAAAGGGGGAAAATCTATTAATAGATCCTAGCCTGAAACTCTGAATAATAATAATAATAACAATAATTAAAGAAACAAGCATGGGAACTAATAATATTTGGACTGTCTTCATATCATAGATAGTTAAATACCAATAGGATGGATAAAAGATACAAAAGGATCTCTTTCCCCTTATACCCATATATGAATAATGTCAGTAAAGAAAAAAATAAAGCAAAAGGGAAAAGAAACCCGAGAGGGAAAAAAGAGAAGAAAAAAAACGGGAACATAACCGTAACTTAGATTTCTGTTAGTTTAGTCTTCTGTCAGCTCTGCTATCTCTGAAAGGATTTGTCAGTTCATCTCATCTGTTCAAGTTGGCTATGCTGCGTACGTTAGCAATGTTGCTGCCCTTGATGTCACAGATTCTCCTCCCTTCCACTACTGAGATCATTCCATACCAAAAATCGGTGTCTGAAACACTGAAAGATTGGGCTTTCCAGATTGGTATGCATGAAGAGGCGTAACCCAGCTACCATAAGCAGAACCATCATAACTGTTGCCCCCAGTTACAGTAATGGGAGTAGCCAATGGGATAGAATTACTCTGATGTTGTTGTTGAAGAAACCCACCATTAAAGAACCCATCGTTGGTTTCATTAATAGATGAAGTTGTGGAGAAATCCATGTTGAAGCTTGGTGACAGATTCTGAAATGCAGAAGCACCATTTGTTGTTGAAGGTTGAAACAAAGTTGCTGCTGTTGATACTACCCCAAGGTTCTTTACATTGTTCTGAGAGGATGATGTTGAAGGGTTTTGAAAGCCAATAATAGACCAATAATCTGCGGGGTCTGGCTTAATGGGAATGGCAAAACTGAGAGTAGATGATGAAGGCTGAGATACAAACGAAACTGACGAATCGTCCGACTTACTTCCCTCGTTACTCTTGTTATCAGAAACTGATTCTGAAGAAGCTTTGCTTTTGCTCGTGATGCTTCCTATAGGAAGATTGCTATTGGCAATGCTTTTCACATCATATCGGCTCATATCGAAGTTGGTCACTGCATTCACTCCTCTAAACTTGATAGCTGCAATATCATAAGCTTCTGCTGCTTCTTCTTGGGTACCTGATTGACAGAAATTTAATTCAACCATACGTTAGTACACAGTTCACAACCCCACAAACGACAGAACAATATTCATCTTTATAAAACGATAGAAATACTAACTGAAGGTTCCCAAGTAGAGATCTTTGTTGCCTGCAACTCTCCCTATTCTTGCTTGCCATCTTCCATGTTGATGGTGTCTGAAAAACCCAGAAGGAAGAAAACCATATTTGTTTTTAGCTCGTAAAACAGATTGAAAAAATCTAATGATAACAACCGTTCAATCTTTATAACTACAGAATAACTATTCCAACATCCATGATTAAGAGAACACAGTGAGTCCAATGAACAAACCTTGTGACACCTCGATAAATAGAGGCTCCTCTTGAAAACCCACTGCTTTTCCTGTAGAGTAGAAAACCCATTAAATAACAGCATCAACCAATACTTTAATGAATAAACAGGAAATATGGATTCTCTAGTCTATACCTTCTAAGTGAAGCAACGAACTCCTGCCTGGTCATGTTCTTCATCTCCTCCAGCTCCTTCTCATAGTTTGAAACCTTAAAGAAAGTAACAACGCGTTAAATACTAATCAGAACCAGATAAGTTCTGACTCGCCGGAATCTGACACCAACTTACCGGAAAATTTGTGGTAGTGGTTGGACCCCAGTATTTGAGAGCTGCAAGGTCGTATGCTCTGGCAGCTTTCTCTTCCTTATCATAACCTCCTAAAATATATTTAAAGAAAAAAAGAAAAAAAAAAACAAGTAAGAAGGCAATCGATTATCTGAAAACCCTTTTTCATCAGTATCGATTATCTGAAAGACTGAAACCTTAAAAATAAAATAATGATTATTTCATGAGAAGACCGCCGAGAAAACTCACCCAAATAAACTGATGATGATTTTCAACCATGGCAGCAATCATTCGTCGTTTACATGCATCCACAACGAGAGAAACTATAGATCAGGAACCGAAGTCACAGAACAGATACATTAAAAGAGTATGATGGTAGCAAAACAGCGACTTCAGATATAATGAGCGTCTTCAGTGATTGCAATATCATCGGTAGCCAGATGATCTGAACCGTAAACCGTTGGATCAGTGTCACTACCCATTCATGTTGGGATTTGTACCCTTGAAGTTCTTTTCCATTTTTGCCCATCATCCCGGTCTTTCAATCAGGACCCTTCAGTAACAGATCGCATGCTCCGGTTGAGGCTTTGCACTCTAGCAGGATACCATTTTTCTTTTCTGTTTTTATTTTTTATTTTTTTTCTTATTGAGAAAAGAAGAAAACCCTAATGAAAAAGTTACCTTGTCTTCCTTTCCGACTTTGTCCTTCTCTTCTGCAACTGTTGTCCCACAAATGAGCTTCATATCTCCCGGTCCATCGATGCCTACCAACCAAAAAGCAAACCCTTTATTGTAAATTCACACAAAAAAAAAAATTGTTTTGTAACGAAAACCAAGGAAAGTTACCTGGTAACTCCTCGATAGATTGAAGTTCTTTGTCCGAACGTATCAACCGCCTTCTTTGAGGCCGACTCCACCGGAACTACCGGCTTCTCAGTTTCGGTCTGTTCAGTAGAGTACCCACGCAAAAAGCTAGCAGCAATCGTCTTTAGCTCGGAATCATAAATGCCATTTTCAGGCTCCGACGCTGGGTTCTCACAGGGAAACTGACCCATTGAAGCCCCAGTTGCAGTTCCGGCACCGGCAGCGGAACTGCCGCAAACGCCAAGGAAATCTTCAAGCTTTGGACCAACTGGGAACATCGACAGGTTTGCTGTTGCACTACCCCCATCTTCCTCCACTCTATCTACTCTCTCTACGGGAGATCACCAAGAAATTCAAAAACAAAAGAGAATCAGAAACCAAGACTAAAAACCAAAACCCAGATGCGTTTTCTTGTCATTTTTTTTTTCTTTTATCTTCGGAGATCAAAGAAAAAAAAAATACAAATATCGTTGAATACTGACTGTGATTAGTGTCGAAAGCTTCAAAGAGACAGAGCTGAGACGAATCTGAAGGGTGCTGTAACTGCTGTTGGTTGGAAAGAGAGAAGCCGAGCCAGTTTTGAGACGAGTCCATGCTGGTTGTGTTGGTGTGTGTGACAATGAGAGGGGTAGTTTGGGAAATAGAAGGGAAGAGAGGCATAAGACAGAGATTTGAAAGTTACAAGGAGGCGAGGAAATGGTGAAGGTGAACGAGTAGCAGTGAGAAGGGAGGACACAGATATAGAGGTGGTAAGAAAAAAAAGGGGGATTCATTTGAAGCCCTGCACGATCATCGAGAAGGTTACAGAAAAAGAAGAAATTGTTTTCTATTTTCTGCTAATTATCAATAAAAAATAATGTTCGTAGAGAGCTGCAAGTGGAAGCTTTTATGGGACGACTCGGCGGTCCTCTCTCTTCGTTTGGTCTTTTTTGCTTGACCGAATGTGTTTAGTGAGAAGGTATAGACTCTAAGTCTAGAGAGAGAGAGCGTGAATGAAAGGGAGAGAGAGATGTGTGTTGGGGAGGGACACGAGGACCCATACAAATGGGCTGAAATCATTTCAAAACGCATGCATAGAGCGCCACGTGTTATATTGTTCTTTGTAGGGATTTCCTTGTTTGGACGTACCTTGATTTTCCAACCTCATTTATACAAGCTTTGCCACGTGGCAAATGTTGTGAGGAATGGGAATCAAATGGATCTAGGTCATCTGCATGGTTGCCATGAGTCGAAATATAACACACTCTAATGAGACATTTTAGTATGTAATTAGAGCTAAGCTGTGTGGTCGAGGATTAGTGGCTGGCAGAGGCAGAGGCAGAGGCAGAGGCGTTTGAGTGTTTTTTAAATGCTTGGCTGCTGCATGAAGAGAAGTGGGGCTGAGGGGGGCTATCAATTAACGTTGGTGCTACCGTCCAGGGATTAGATTCTGCTTATGGGCAGATCACATGCCTACGTGACTGCTGCAAACAGGTGGATCTCTTGGATATAATTATTCAAACCACGTGTCTGTTACGATTGAAGTTACGTTGTGCATCAGTGCAAAATTTTCCACACAAGTTTTTAATGATAAATAACAGTCCCAGTTTTTTATCCTACTGTACGTCACTTTTGTGAGAGTTAATGGTGCCACAACTGGTACCTACCGTAAAAAACGGTACCGTAACCGGGTGTGATCAGTTTTGCTAGCAGGTGAAGTGGCTGAATTTAACAGCTTATTGTTTTGTCTTTCAATGAATATAAGCTTTTAAAGAGGTTATGGACTCTCTAATTGCTGAAATTGAAGTTGGATACATCAGTGTACTCATGAATAATATTTTATTATTTAATGGGACCATCATTTGGTTTGATCAGTAGTTTTAATTGCAGCTTATATAGCTGAACGCCTGAACTGAACAACTTATTCTATTCTATTGTCTATTATAGTAAATAAGCTTTTAAATAAAGAGGAGGCTTTCCTTGATGGGCGAAGCTGAAGTTGGGGTAGATCATTATATCATGAATAGTTTATTATTTAATGGTACTATAAATGGGTAACATCTGAGGTGGGTGAACTGAAAAACTTATTGCTTTTTACAAGAAAGAAAAAAAAAAAAAAAAAGTAAAAGAAAACTTCTGATTTTGTCTATTTGTTGGTAAGGTTTTAATACTCCACTTGGTATGATTTGGGGGTCTATTGTTTTAGATTAAGCATTAGTTTGTTGTTAAATGATGTCTAATGGGAGAACTAAATGGGAATTTGGATGGTTCGGTAAATCTAGAAGAACTGAATAAAGAATTGAACCTGTTGTTTTATTGTTAAGCAATATTCTGAAATTTAAATAAAAATTTGAAGGATTACATCTAATTTATTGCTGTTCTGGCAATAATTAAGTTGAACGTAGAAGCGCGTGGAGTAATGGGTGAACTACTTCAATAATTGTACACAGTGAGAAAAATTATTAATTCTCAGGTGTTGAATGTAGCTGAAATAATTTATCTGAAAAACTCTTTTTCTCCTCCCATTGTCATTTTTTATCAGAAAGAAATCAGAAATGAGTTAAAGTCGGTTCTTTAGACTTTGTCTCGGATTGTTATAATGAGCTTACACATGGGTTAAGTCCGGGCTTGTAGCTTAGACTAATCAAGACCAAAATAAAGCCTAAGCATAGTTAGAGGATTTAAAGTGAACACTACGATGGCTTAAAAAAAAAAGGGTGAACACTCATGCTACTAACTAGTTGGTTGGTAAGGTCCTCCTACTGATCCTAAATCCTAGTGGAGATTTGGGATCGAATTTTATCTGCACCTGGGTTAGGAGATGGGCATCCCACTTGTGGGGTACGGATGTGATATGACCCACCCTTACCCTGATTCACCCTATTTAATTTGCACCCATATGATCCATTAATATTAATGGGATTTCTTAACCTATTCAGTATTTCAAATGCATAAAAGCATAGAAATATACTTCAATTAAAAAGATTAAAAATGACAAATTCAAAAAAAATCAATTAAAATAAAAAAAATCATAAAAACTGTATATTTCATGTAAACAGTAAAAAAAGTGTAGAAAATATAATAAAGTTTTAGAAAATGTAAAAAATAAAATAAAAACACATAAAATGCACAAAAAACAGAAAGTACAAAAAAAAACACAAAATGTAGAAAATACAAAAATTGAATAAAAACAAAAAAGGTAGATCAATAGAAATTATAAAAAAAAAAACAGCAAAAGTTATAAAACAACACAAATTTGTAAACAAATAAAAAATTACAGGAAAATATAAAAATTATAAAAAGAAAAAACTTACAAAAGAATAGATATTTCAAAAAAAATACTAAACCATAGAAGCCACCACCCTCTGGTTTTGCTTGCTTTTGTCTTTTCCAACTATGAGAGCAAGCAAGCGAGAGGGCAAGTGAGCAGTGCATGCACACGAAAGAGAGAAGAGAGAGATTATAACTTGGATGGAGGACCATAGTTATGCTCAATTTTTTCCCCAAAAATTACAAATGGCAGTAATAAAGAAGAGAACTACAAATGCTTTAATTACTTGAATCGCCATTCCCCTTTTGGAGGCTCTTACCATTTTCTACACAATTCAATATTGCTTACTTAGGTTTGTGTTAGACAGTCCTGTTCTTGAGAGAACAGTTTGGGATTTCCCCAACCTATTGTGGATACTCACCACTCACAAGGGAAGAATTACAGAGAAAAGAAAAGAAGTTCGAAATGTTTGGTGCCCTTTATTGCTATCAATTCTGTAATTATATAAACTTCTTCATTAGTTACAACCAAATAAAGGTAAATGATTGATACAATCATTACTAGGCTCCACCAAACATTAGATCCTAACGGTGTCTCATCCAATTACGTGCTTGGTAGTTGAGTCAAAAAAGATACCAATCAATTCATGTAATAGTTGTTAGACAATGTATCTCCTTAGCTCCAAACAAATTGATGTACATTGAGTTTTATGTATTAATAATATCAATACATTATTATTTTATGTTCAAATTGGTATATATATATATATATATTTCTATTATTTATACCTTAAATTGGATACCTTATGACTAATATTAATTTAAAAGGTTCACAACCATTTGATAAACTTGGAGAGTTTATTTTGATAAGGCTAACACTGATGTGCTATCGAATTGGTAGAATAATTTGTCTTAGCTGTTGGGTTTAAACCCTAAGTACAGTTAGTGAGTATTTGTAAGAAACATTGAACATGGACTAATTTCCAACTATGCCCTAGACCTTGTAAATAGATGAGCAAAGTGGGAAGTTGCGGCTAACGCCAAACTTGATAATCATACTACATTAGGTCTTAAATTGAGTTGTTTTTTATATGACAACCAGTAAGATCCTTTTAGAGTCAAATAATAAAGTATGTTGGAGCAATTTAGGATATTACCTAAATGGGTAATCATTGTGATAGGATCAGCCCCTTTGTTGAATAAAGTGAATAATAGGGTCATGCTTCTAGCCAACGAAGTATGCATTCTGAGGAAACCAGTAGGCGGTCAACACTCGAGCAACTAACCCTAAGATAGAAAATGGTTAGAGAACCATTAGTGTAATCACAAGGTTCATTGGTCTCTAGGCTTTGACGCACATCCCTCAAATGGTAAGCAGTTAGAGAAACTTCAATGTAGCCATAGGGTTCATTGATCATCAAGCTTTAGATACAATCCTCAGATCTAAGTGGTTAGAGAACCTTTAACACAACCAAAGGGTTAATTATTCTTCGAGCTTTAGATGTACATCCCTTAGATGGTAAGTGGTTAGAGAACCTTTAGTGCAGCCATAGGGTTCATTAATCCCCATGCTTTGGTCTACAATCCTCGGATGGTAAATGGTTAGAGAACCTTTAGCGTAGCCGTAGGGTTCATTGATCCCTGGGCTTTGGCATACAACCCTTGAATGGTAAAGGGTTAAAGAACCTTCAGTGTAGCCACAAGGTTCATTGATCTCCAAGGTATAGTGTATAACCCTCGAATGGTAATTGGTTATAGAACCTTCTGCCCAGTCATAGTATAAAATATGTTTTCAAAAGTTTTTACAATTTTTTATATTTTGATATCTACAAAAATTATTATTATTTTTCACACTTATTATGGTTCATTGATATAAAAGGTATATATGCCTAAATGTTTTCTACATAATTTATATATTTTTGTGTTTTTGCCTTTTTGAAATTTTATTATTTAATGTAACTTCATATGTTGACACATTTGACCTAAATTGTTGAATTGATTTGCCATTAAACAAGAAACAATTTCACTTTTGGGTTAGTTCTGAATTTTGTATTTTATCTATATCATCAATAAAAAAGTTAAAAACAATGTTTGCTTATCCTGTCTAATTTTTAATATGATTAATATAAAATATTAGAGATGTGTTTAAATGTTTCCTACAGAGTTTCTATCATTTTTACTTTTTTTGTATGTTTATATTTTTTTATTTTTATTATTTAATTATAAAATCAATGGTTGACACATATGACCAAAATGTTGAACTATTGACATACCACTAGGAAAACAAAAAAAGTAAAAATGATAGACAGTATAGATAGTATAGACTATCTAAAATATTAGATAGTTTCTATCTAATGAAATTATTGACCCACCACCACAAAAGAAATTTTTATTTTTGGATTGGTTTTAAATTTATATATCATTCCAACATCAATACGAATAATTATTATTTATCACACTTATTTTTCTTTATTAAGATTAATAAGCATAAGAAATTAGAGATGTAGCCACTTTTTCTATATTTGTATTTATTTATATTTTAAAATATTTTTAGTTATTTATGGCATCATGGATTAGTCCACTTGACCTAGATGGTTGAATTGCTTATTTGCCACCATGACGGAAAAACGATTCCATTTTTGGGTAAATTTTAAAACGCATGTATTTTATATTGTTAAAAGTGTTGCATGTAAATCTAATTGATAGAATTTATTTTTTTATTTTATAAAAATAATATCTTAAATGTAGAATTCAATGAGAGTTAATACCCTAAGATAAGACTTAATGGGAAGGAATTGAAGGAAGAGAAATGTAGTAGTTCAAATTACATTTTGTGGTCTCACAATTAGAAAGGAGTCAAATTCAAAAACAAAGGTATTCTAGTCAAGAAAATGATTCAATGAATATTAATGGAAGTTACCACTTTAAATATGAGACTTAATGAAAGTGATTTGAATGAAGAGAAAAGTGTTTTTTCAAATTACATTTTCATCCTTAAAATTAGACAAAGACTAAATTTAGAAATTGGGGTAATTTAGTCAAACAAAATTTCCACACCATTATTCACACTTTTAATAAAAGTATATAGATAAAAATTAAATGAAAAATGTAAAATGACATTTTTTTATAGCTTGTTTCCCAATTATTGAACAAAAGAAGTACTTTTATGTCTTTTTATCAAATAGGCATTATTAAATGAATATGTAAAATAACAATTTTGTCTTTACTTGTTTTCCAATTCAAACTTTACAAAAGGGGCATTTGTTATCTAATGAAAATTTTAGAAGCCAGGGACACCTATTCACACTTTTATAGATAGTATAGATATTTTTTGTCATTATAATCTTCTTTCTTCATTTTTTTTGTTTTTATATTCCTTTTTTTGTTTTTTGTTTTATTCTTTTTTGTATATCTTTTTCTAACTTTTCTTAGGGTATTAATTCCCCTATTCTTTTATTTCATTTTTTATTTTTTCTTTCCTTTTTCTTGTTTTTTACTATTATATTTTTCAATTTCATAACATTCTCTAACTTCTTTAAATTTTCTGCCTTCTTTTCTTTCCTCTCTTCTTCACTTTATTTATTTATTTATTATATCTTTTTATGAAAAATTCTCTTGTCCTTTTTTCTTTCCTTTTTACTTGATTTCATTTATCCATTATTATAACTATAAGTGTTTCCTATTTTTATTATTATCTTCTCACTTTTCTCCTTTTTATATTTGATTTTCCTTCTTTTTTTCACTTACTTTTTATACTTTTATATATTTTATTTATTTTTTATTATTTTTATCATTTTTCTTTTTTCGCTTGTTCCTCTTTTTTTGAATTTGATTTTTTTATTTTTCATTTTCATACCCTTTTTCTGTTTTTTTTATTTCTTTATTCTAAAGAGGACCCTATATAGAATGCACAAGCAAGCAAAGCTAAGGTAACTAACACCCTAGGTGACTAGGCTAGCATGTAGAGTGTAATGCATGAGGGGATTCTTTGACATATAGACTCAATAGCTCCAACAAGGTTGCCAACCTTTAAACCTTCATCCATTGGACAAATGGGCTTCTCAAATTGGTGGCTAGTTAAAATCTTTCAGCTTGGCCAACAGGTACATTGATCCTATGACTTAAGCTTATAGTCTTCTCTCATAGGACAATGGGATTCTAATTTTAACGACAGATAATATGTGTAAGAAGATAGACAATGAAAAAGAAAAGCAACAAATAATTATCCAATAAGTATCATGAAATAAGTGATTAATATAATAAAACAAAGAGATAACATAAAAGCATGCTTATATGGGTAGAAGAGATTAAATGGAGTTCACCAACAATGGAAGCTTCAATGAAGGATAGCCTCATCCTCTCTATTCTCTAAGTACATTCACAGAAGGTTAGATTCATTCATTGGTTGGATGCATTAAAATTTGTTGCAGCTCTAGGATTCTCTTCATTTCTTGTAGAAAGTGATTCTATGATATGATTAACATTCTCAATGATTAGGCCCAAGCACCTTGGAAAATTTTAGCATGGTTCGATGAGATTATGGAGTATTAATTCGGATTCCATGAACTTACACACTCCAAGGAAGGGAATGCAGTTGTTGATGCTTTAGCATCTCATTTACTTCAATGGAAAATGTAAACTGCATTTGACTCTATTGTCTCTCTACCATGTCCGATTAGAGCATTCATTTTTTATGATTTATTACATTTACCTAAGATACATCTTGCTTACTTTTTTTAATGTAAAATTCATAGGTTAGATTGATGAGTGCATTTGTATTTGGGCTTGGGGCAAGGCGGGCTACGTGCTCCCTACTAATTACTATTATAGTGATCTTTATTAATAAAATTTAAGGTGGGCCCCTCCATCTGGAGTAAAGTTTGGGGTTTAAAATATAAAATAAAATAAAAGCATGTTTATATACAAAAAGAAAAATCCAAAACAAACGACCCTCGTGTGGGTTCCACCCATGGTCTAAGAACTCTCCAGTATGGTTGCCAATTTGTGAGCATCAGAAAATGGCTCAATTGGGTTGAACTAGTTTAGACAAGACTCGAATGGGAGAGGTAAGGTGTTAGGCACATGTGAGCATCGGAAAATAGCTCGTTTGGATTGATTTGGAATCGACATCCATCATTCATGTGAAATAGAGGTGATGGGACCTCCAAGAGTTATTTTCAAAATCATTTTTGTTTGATAGTGACTCCAAAACCCAAGGCACCGTCCAACCAGTCCAGGTAAGACTTTGATGGAAGAGGAAGAGGGTTAGGCACTCCTCTCCTATTTCCAATTGGTGGAATCCACATGAGGCTCCAAAGAAACACAAAGATTGATTCATAATACTCAATTATTTATTATTTATCATTATTATTTTTTATTTTTACCTCACCATATCTATTTATTACTCATCATTCTTATATGAAGACTTTTACTTCATACTTCCCACCTTTTATATACATATTATTTTTTAGCACTTATATGCAAAGTTCAAAATTTTGCAATGTATCGACTGATGCATATTGTATCATTTGTATCGTGTTTTCTTGTCATGTCAACCCATATCGTGGCATATCGGGGGTGTATTAGGTCTCCCTAGACCGACCCACTGGCTGTGAACATTCTAAACTAACATGAGTCTCATTAAGTGTCTAGTTTAAGGGTATTACACAGAAACATACCAAGGGAACATGAATCAAATATGCACTTTTATTCATTTACAATAAACTCATAAAGTACATCTTGGTTGAATCTAAGGGCATACAAAATTGTCTAACAACTCCCACTTGCACTAAGGTCCAATCAGGTACTAGCCGGAGTCCCATGCTTTCTACGTGTTTCTCAAACACTTTCTGTGATAGTGGCTTAGCCAATGGGTCTACCACATTCTCCGCTGATGCTACCTCTTAATATCATCCTCCCATAGGTCCAGTGTTGTCATACAACAATGGAATGGGTGATGTGCTGAATTCCAAATTCAAGAATGAACACTTTCATTCATAAGGCAACCTCACTTACGGCAATGCGTTCGGCATGGGTTGTGGACTATTAATTTGCTACTCAGGACCCCTGTTTGCTGACATTCAGAAAATAGCACACGATCCTATCGTAAAAACATATTCAGATGTAGACTTTCTATTATCTGGATCCGACTGGAAATCGGCATCTGTATACTCTTGGATCTGTAGTGAGCTACCATCGAATACTAGACAAAACTCTTTTGTCCTTCGGAGGTACTTAAGTATGTTTTTCACAGCAGTTCAGTGCTCCTGCCCTGGGTTGGCCTAAAATCTGCTTACTACACTCACTGCCTGAGCAATGTCAAGATGAGTGCACAGCATGGCATACATGATGCTCCCTACGGCAAAGGCATAGGGAACGTCTTTCATGCCATCGATCTCCTCAGAAGTCTTGGGAGACATCTTCTTGGAGAGAGTGACTCCGTGCCTAAAAGGAACATTTCCTTTCTTGGAGTTTTCCATGCTGTATCTTTTGACTATTTTGTCAATGTAGGCAAATTGGGATAATCCTATTATCCACTTCGATCAATCTCTATAGAGTCGAAGACCCAGTATATAGGAGGCTTCTCCAAGATCTTTCATGGAGAATTGCTATGAAAGCCATACTTTCACCGTAGTCAACATTCCTACATCATTCCCAATGAGTAGAATGTCATCTACATACAGAACCAAGAAGGTAACCTTATTTCCACTGTACTTCCTGTAGACACAAGGTTCATCCGGATTCTGCTCGAAGTCAAACGATTTGACAGTAGAATCAAAACGGATGTTCCAACTTCTAGAAGCTTGCTTAAGTCCATAAATGGATCTACTAAGTTTACATACCATGTTTTCCTGACCCGCAGCAAAGAAGTCTTGCGGCTGCTTTATATAGATATCTTCAGTAAGATCTCCATTCAGGAATGCAGTTTTGACATCCATCTGTCAAATCTCATAATCATGGTATGCTGCTACAACTACCAGGATTCTAATGGATTTAAGCATACCCACAGGCAAAAAGGTTTCCTCATAATCGATGCCCTCTTTCTGAGTGTACCCTTTCGCCACCAGATGAGTTTTGAAGGTCTCAACCCTACCATCGGGGCCCTTCTTCCTCTTGTAAATCCATTTGCAACCGGTTGCTTTTACACCGGAGGGCGGATCTACTAGAGTCCATACTCCATTGGTCTCCATTGAGTCCATCTCTGCTCTCATGGCCTCCACTCACTTCTGGGAATCTATGTCCAACATAACTTCCGCGTAAGTCACGGGATCCTCCTCACTAGTCAAGGTTTCCATCAGGTAACTATCCTGGTCATAACCATAATGGGATGGTGGCCTAGATGCACAAGTGGATCTTCTCAGTTGGTCACTACCTGGAACTTGTGGGACATCTCCCACTGCTCCTGAGCTCTCCTCATCAAGAAAAATTTCCTGACGATGGGTGTCCAGGATGTAATCGGTCTCCAAGAATTGTGCATTTCGACTACAGAACACTTTCTGCTCACTTGGGTCATAGAATAGGTAACCTACAGAGTCTTTTGGGTAGCCTACAAATAGGCAATGACTGGTTTTGGATTCCAACTTGTCTGCACTCGTTCTTTTAACGTGTGCTGGACAACCCCAAATCTTCAAGTGTCTGACACTTGGTTTCTTTCCGATCCAAAGTTCATATGGAGTATTCGGAACTGATTTGGTTGGAACCCGATTCAGCACGTAAATCGCAGTCTCTAATGCGTAACCCCAAAAGGATGTGGGTAACTCTGAGTGTATGAGAAGTGACTAGACCATATCCAATAAGGTCATATTCCTCCTCTCTAAAACACCATTAAGTTGTGGTGTAGTAGGAGGAGCTAATTGTGATACTATCCCATTGTCCTTTAATTAGTCCCTGAATTCGTCAGAGAGATACTCGCCACCTCGATCTGATCGAAGGGCCTTAATTTCTCTCTCTAACTGTTTCTTGACCTCTTGTCTAAACTCTTTGAACTTTTCAAATGATTCAGACGTGTGTCTCATTAGGTACACATAACCATATCATGAGAAATCATCTGTGAAGGTGATGAAATACACGTGTTGATTTCGTGTCCTAACACTCAGGGGACCATATACATCAGTATGTATTAGGTCAAGTGTGCCTGTACATCTTTTAGGCTTACCGTTAAATGGTCGTTTCGTCATCTTGCCTTGTAGGCAAGGCTCACAGGTGGGAAGATCTTCTATAGTTAGAAAATTCAAAGGACCATCCTTTACCAGCCTTGTGATTTGGTCAACACCGATGTGGCCAAGTCAGTAATGCCACAGACACATGGGATTAACTATATCATGGGCTCTCTTCTTGGGGAATTCAGCCGACGTAGTTTCGGTTATGTTAGTTTCTAGAGAAGGATGTAGAACATAGAGATCGTTCTCCAGTTCCCCGTATGCGATGAATCTGTTATTTCTTTTAATAGGCAAAAAATGAATTAAAAATGTTTGAGAAAAAAGGCTTTTAACTCTCTCCAAAAGCCTTCTTTCTCTTCCAAACTCACCAAATTATCCCTATACATTCTTGGATTGTAAAATCTTTGAATAAACCCAAAATACTCAAGATTTTCAATATATATATTTAATTTTTTTTAAATTAAAAAATATATAAAATAACAATAAAAAATAAAATTTTATATTTTTGTGTAATTTGCCTAGAAAGAATAATTGTGTCATAGATCTATGGGTGATCTACCATATTCGTAGATCTCTTTATATTTCTAAAATATTCATTTTTATCTTTTGTAGCTTTTGAATAAAATTATTTATTTTTTTTTCATTTTTAGTATGAAAAAGTATTTATTTTTGTATAACTAAAAATATTTATTTTTAAAACTTTTTTTAATTTTAGATTAATATTTTTATTCTAAATTTTAATTTATAGATTTATTGAAATTTATTGTAAAATGTTTATTTTTTATTTTTTGTTGTATTTATTTGTTTTTGTAAGTTTTTGTGTGATCTAACCATAATATTTACCACATTATAAATATATGGATGATTTATCACATCCATAAAATTATTTTTTGTTACATTTTATTTATTTTTTATTTTTGTAATAAAAATTAAAATAATTGAAAATATGTGAGACGAAATGGGGGAGCTGCCTAGGGATTCTCGAGGTGCTCCTTCCTTTGTCTCGGTGGTTGATACTACCGCGAATCCTTTTCCTCCTGTTCTTGATCCACTAGCGGTGGATATTCCATTGATACCTTCGACCAAATGGGGAGAACCGGTGATGCTGTTCTCAGAAGAAGATATTGAGAGATCTCTCTCCCCTCTCCAATTTTCTTTGGTTGGAAAATGTTCATATGGTCATCCTTACCTAGCGGAGATCAGGGAATTTCTAGTAGGTACTTTTAGACTCCAAAAAGCCATTGTGGTCACTACATTAGATCTGAGACATGTGCTTCTCATATTTGAAAGTGAGGAGGAATACCTTAGGGTTTGGCTGAGAGAGGCTATTATTATCAAGGATTTTCTACTAAGATTTCTGAAATGGATGCTTGGGTTGGACTTAGGTTGGGAACCATTAGTGGTTCCTCTTTGGATTTCTCTACCAATGTTGTCGATTAATTTGTACAATGACAAGTACCTGTGATCAATTGCGCAAGTAGCAGGAAGGGTTCTAAAAGTTGATTCGACTACTTCTTGTTTGACCAGAACAATCGTGGCTAGGGTTTGCATGGAGGTGGATATGCTAAAAGAAAACCCTGGTCATGTTTGGGTTGGGCTCGGCAAGGAAGGTTTCTGGCAGAAAATTGTTTATAAGAACCTCCCCAAATATTGCACTTTCTGCTTCAAACATGGTCATGGTGAGGGGGAATGCAAACTAAAACTGAAGAGAAATTCGAAATCTAAGGGAGAAGTCGCCAAGTCTAAACCCACTTCAGCTAAAATGTCTGGTAATCCTGAAGCACCCAGAAAAAAAACAAACTGTGAAGTAGGTTTAGCAGGAGTTCGAAGAACCCCAGCACTGGTACCAAAAGTTGTAGTGATAGAAAACATAGATACAGAAGAGATCCAAGATAAGCAACTTTATGGACCTTGGTTGTGAGCTGGAGATTTTAATGTGATTATTTTTAGAGAGGATAAAGTGGGGGGAAGAAATCTTGATGTGTCTGCTATGGATGATTTTTTGGATCTAACAAATGCTGTAGAACTGATTGATTTGGGTTTCTCTGGAAGCCGATTTACTTGGTGCAATAACAGAGAGGGCTTGGATTGTGTTTGGGCTCGTCTAGATCGAGTTCTGGTTAACTCAAGTTGGGTGCAATCCTTCCCTTTCAAGCCTGTGACTCATCTTAATCGCACCTGTTCAGACCACTACCCTCTAGTTTTTACTATGGAGGAGGAAAGACAGACAGGTCCTAAACCTTTCTAGTTTTAGTAGATGTGGCTCTCTCATCACTCTTTTCACACGATGGTCAGGGACTATTGGACTGAGGAGGTTCATGCCAATCCATTGATGAGTTTATTTCTCAAACAACATAAATTATGGAGTAAACTCAAGCAATGGAACTAAGAGGTCTTTGGGAATGTTCATCAGGCTGTCAAGGAGGCAGAAGACAGGGTCCAACAAGCTGAATTGAATCACTTACAGATAAACTCTACAGCTAGCCTCATGGAGTTAAGGGAGGAGAGGAATAAACTTCATGAAGTTCACAAACAGGAGGAAATTTTCTGGAGGCAGAAATCATGAATTAAATGGTTGAAAGAAGGGGATACAAACTCAAAATTTTTTCATATGTCTGTTAATTTGAACCGAATGCATAGCAGAATTAGCAAGATTAAAAATTCCACGGGTGATTAGATTTCTAACCCAAATGAGTTAAAACAAGGTGTTGTAATTTTTTTTTTTTTTTTTTGTAGTGTTCTTTCAGAGGAAGGAGCAGTTGGTGATGAGGAATTGCTGGATATCATTACGTGTGTGGTTAATCAGGAAGACAATGTCAACCTTTTGGTCATACCTTCTGAGACAGAAATTAAAGAGGTGGTCCATGCCATGACAGAGATAGTGCACCGGGGCCGGATGGTTTTATAGGACATTTTTTTGTCTTGTGCTGGGACATTGTTGAATCAAATGTGGTAGGGGTTGTCCAGTTCTTTTTTAATGGTGGCCAACTTTTGGTGAGTTACACTTCTTCCTTTATTTCTTTGATACCAAAATGCAAGGTCCTTGAGAGTTTCACAAATTTTCGTCCCATCAACTTAGGTAATTTCTACTACAAACTTATTGTAAAGATCTTTACTAAAAGAGTAGTGGGTATTTTACCTAAGTTAATTTCACTAGAACAAGGTGCTTTTATTCAGGGGCGAAACATCATGGATAATGTAGTTTTGGTACAGGAAATGATAACAGATATTGATAGAAAGGTTTGTGGGGAATGTTGTGCTGAAACTGGATATGGCCAAAGCTCACGATTGGCTGAATTGAGACTTCCTCTTCAAAGTCCTGAGACAGTTCAGTTTTAGTGAACATTGGATTGATTTGATTAGAGAAATGGTTGTGAATTGCTAGTTTTCAATTGTTTGGAATGGAGGAATCACAGGATTTTTTCAGTCCACCAGAGGCTTGCGGCAAGGGGATCTCCCCTTTCGTCGTATTTGTTTATCATTGCAAAGGAGGTACTCAACATAAATTTGTCCAAGTTGGGCGTATAGTATCCTGCAAATACTTATGTGACTCATAGGGGCTGCCCTCCTATCACCCACAACCTCTATGCTAATGACACCATTATCTTCACAAGAGGGTCCAAGCAGGTGTTAGAGAAAGTAATGTCAATAATCCAAAGGTACGACCAATGTTCGGGTCAATTGGTGAACAAGGTGAAGAGCTATTTTTTCACTTCAACAAAAGCCTCTCGCAGTAGAATCCAAATCATAACTTCAGTCACGAGCTATGTGCATAAGTCTCTCCCCTTCACCTACCTTGGGATCCCCATTGGTAAGGGCCAAGTGAAAGCATAAGCATTTGATGGGATTGTGCAGAAAGTGGTAGCAAAAATTTCGGGCTAGAAAGAGAAAATGATTTCAGCAGGAGGTAAGTTGGTCTTAATTAGACATGTTTTGAGCAGTATTCCAATATACTTGATGTCGGCAGTTGCAACTCCCAAGAAGGTTATCAAATGCTTGGATCAATTGATGAAAGGATTCCTTTGGTCTAATTCGGAGATAGGTAGTCATCACCATTGGATAGCTTGGAGGAAAATTATGAGACCTTTTTCTAAAGGTAGGTTGTACATTAAAAACTTATCTAATGTCCAAAAGCACTCAGGTTGAAAGCTTTGTGGCGAATGTTGTTCCAAAATTCATTATGGGCAGAATTTTTCAGAGCTAAGGAGCTGAAGGGTGGTCATTTCTATACAGCCATCCCTTCGTGCTATACTTCTCGTACCTGGATGGTGAACATGGAACTTGAAGGGATGGGAGATCCATCATATGGATGGTCGAACCCTGTAGGAAGGTTGGGCAAAATTTCAAAAATTTCTTCTCCCATCCGGGAATCCTATTCCCAATTTAGAAAACTGCATTTTCAAAGTTCATTCTCGTAACCAAACCAGACCAAATTTAAAAACAAAATAAGGGAGGGAGGGATATACCTGATACGGAACCCATGCAAGAATGATCCTCCCAACGTAGGTGTTCACGTCCAAAGAGGGTACCAAATCCTCCATCCATTGAACATGACACAGCTTAGGGTGAGGCAGGATCAGAAGGCAGTTCTTTACCAAGAACTAGTGATTCTTCAGTAAGAATCGAATGGGATAGTAAGCACAACTTATAGATTGTTTCTTCTTGCAAGAAACAATATCAAGATCTAATCTTGATCGAATCCAAGAACTGGAGATCAAACAAGGTGGGGTGACAAGAGTAGGAAGAAAAATGAGCAGAAGGCAAGAGTAGTTTAACTGTGTTGTCTTCTCTCTGTATTCAGCGAATGTGTCTTTGGAGGTTCTCCCTGCTCTCTTATTTGTAGCGTTAAAGAGATAATTTCCTAATCCAAATCTTTTATTTGGATCTGGACTCTTTAAGTGATAAGGATAATCTCTTATCTTATCTACAAATAAAGATCAACCTTCCTAATCAAATTAGGAATTCCTTTTATCCAAAAATCTTTATTTGGATGTGGGCTCTTTAAGTGGATAAAGATAATCCCTTATCTTATCTGCTGATCCAAATCCTAGATCCGCCCCTATTTAATTAATCTAATTAACCCAATTTGAAATGGACTTTTAGGCCCATTAAGCTTTCAGGCCCACTTCTACTTTAATGTTGGCTAGCTTGGTTCTCTTTGTATGGTGTGGGACCCTATCATTGATCTACACATCAGCCACATAGGTTCAGCTTAGCCTCTATTACAAGGCCTGGCCGAATTCATTACTGAATACAGTGAACCCTTGAGTCCATCACTATGGGCTCTTAATGGGTCCAACATTTACACTAAATGGTCATTGGGTCCAGCCATCTTATGAAGGCCTAAGAACTGTGGGCAGATGTAAGATTAGCCCATCTTGTAGGTCTCAACCTTACCATCGAGGCCGTTCTGCCTCTTATAAATCAATTTGCAACCAATTGCTTTTACTCTAGAGGGTGATTCTACCAGAGTCCAGACTCCATTGGTCTCCATTGAGTCCATCTCAGCTCTCATGGCATCTACCCACTTCAAGGAATCTATGTCCAACATAGCTTTCGTATAAAGTCACAGGATCCTCCTCACTGATCGTGGCTTCCACCAAGTAACTTTCTTGGTCATAGCCGTAACGAACTGGAGGCCTAGATTCATGGGTAGATCTCCTAGGTTGGTTATTAACTAGAGCTTGTGGGACATCTCCCACTACTCCAGAGCTCTCCTCATCAAGAACAACTTCCTGATGATGATAATTCAAGATGTAATCTTCCTCAAAGGAATGGGCATTTCGACTACAGAACACCTTATGTTCTCCTGGGTCATAGAATAAATATCCTACAAAGCCTTTTGGTTAACCTACAAATAGGCAATGACTAGTCTTAGATTCCAATTTGTCAGCAATTGTTCTTTTAACATGTATCAGACAACCCCAAATCTTCAAGTGTCATATGCTTGGTTTCTTATTGGTCCAAAGCTCAAAGGGTATTTTTGAAATGGATTTGGTTGGAACCCTGTTCAACACGTATATAATAGTCTCTAATGCGTAACCCCAAAAGGATGTGGGTAATTCCGAGTGTACGAGAAATGATTGGACCATATCCAATAAAGTCTGGTTCCTCCTTTCTAGCACACCGTTTAATTGTGGTGTAGTAGGAGGGGCTAGTTGTGATACTATCTCATTTTCCTTTAATTAGTCCATGAATTCATCATAAAGATATTTGCCTCCTTGATCTGATCTAAGGGCTTTAATGTGTCTCCCCAACTGTTTCTTGACCTCTTGTCTGAATTCTTTGAACTTTTCAAAGGATTCAGACTTGTGTCTCATTAGATACACGTAACCATACCAAGAGTGATCATCGGTAAATGTTATGAAATAAACATGCTGATTACATGTCCTAACATTCATGGGACCACATACATTAGTATGTATAAGGTCAAGTCTGCATGTTGATCTTTCGGACTTACTATTAAAAAGTCATTTCGTCATCTTACCCTAAAGGCAAGGTTCACAGGTTAGAAGATCTTCTACAGTTAGAAAATCCAAAAGACCATCATTTACCAACCTTGTGATACAATCTATTTTAATGTGGCCAAGTCGGTAATGCCACAGGCATGTAGGATTAACTGTATCATGGGTTCTTTTCTTGGGGTTATTATCCAATGTAGTTTTGGTTATATTTGTTTCCAAAGAAGGATGGAGGACATAGAGACCATTCTCAAGTTCTCCATATGCGAGGAATTTGTTATTCCTTTTGATAGTAATCATATTACTAAAGAGAACAGAATAACCATCCGCACACAGTTTTGAAATAGAAATCAAATTTCTTCTCGAATTGGGTACATAAATACAATCTTTTAATGTAATTATTCATTCTCTAAAATACAATTCTACAGTTCCTATGGTTGTAGTTGCAACACTTGCAGAAGTCCCCAAGTAAAGAATCACTTCACTGTTTTCTGCTTGTCTTGAACCCCTGCAATGTGTTACATGCATGAGTAGAAGCCCCAGAGTCAATACACAAAGAAGTAGAAATCACCAACATATTGGTTTCTATGACAAAATATTCGAAATTACCTTGTTTCTTGGACTCCAGGTACTGAGGATAGTTTCTCTTCTAGTGGTCGACCTATTTGCAGAAGT
Organism: Nelumbo lutea; assembly: GCF_056320005.1. Taxonomy (NCBI): domain Eukaryota; kingdom Viridiplantae; phylum Streptophyta; class Magnoliopsida; order Proteales; family Nelumbonaceae; genus Nelumbo; species Nelumbo lutea. Next base: position 34,940,469 of record NC_142691.1, read on the forward strand.
GACAAGCATCTGATGCCTTGTCCTTCCTCTACTTTTTGGGCTTGCTAGTTTTCTTCAGAGGTTTCTTTTTTGCCTTCCTCTTCTTCTTGCCTGATTCGCCACCTTCGACAAGCATGGCAATAGGCTCATCCTTCTTTATCAGTTCCTTGGCCCTCTACAACATATTGTTAAGTTCCTAGAGGCTAACATTTAGCTTGTTCATATTGTAATTCATGATGAACTGATTGAAAGAAGGAGGCAAAGAGTTCAGGATGGCATCAACTTTGGTGAAATGATCTATCCCAGATCCAAGAGCCTCCAGTTCATTGATGTAACTCATCATCTTAAGACAATGGTCATGAACTAGCTGGTTCTTGGACATTTGTGCAGTCATAAACTATTTTAGGACCTTCTGACGAGTAGAATGATTATGTTCCTCATACATTGTCCTTAGACTATCCAAGATATCTTTGGATATTTTGATCTGATCGAATTGTCACTATATTTGATTGTCTAAGGAGGCTATGATATAGCACCGAGCAAGAGAGTTTTTCTCATCCCGTTCTTGATATTCCCTCCTACGGGCCTCAGAAGCCCTATCACTCGGACGATCCAGAGCAGGATTTTTAGCAACCTTGTCTAATTTCTTGAACATCAAGACCAGCATAAGGTTATGATACCAGTCAACGTAATTGGGGCCCTTAAGCTTATTGTCATCCAACAGTTTGGCGAATTGTCTGTTTTCCATTTCTGATAAAGGCAAAGAAAATATTAGTCGTCAACCTGATTTGATTCATGTTTTCTACATAGATATGACTTTTAATCTATGTTCCATTTCCATTTATTCATCTCTGAGATTTCCCTCCTATCTCAGTGACGGAGACTGCAAACTATGTCTCTAGAAATGTGGGAAACCACATAGGGTGCATGGAGCCAATTGTTTCAGCTGCATAACCCCACCACTTTTTGTGAAGGATCACATCCACTCATCTCATGAGCTTTCCCTTTGGCCTCTGTCAGACAAGGTCCATTGCCATTTTAGGTTAAACATTTCTATCTAGTGAGTGCTTACCCATCATATTCGTGAATGCCGAGGTACTGTGAGAGAGTCTTCCATTTTAGGATAGGCCCCTCCCACATCGGTCTATGACGCCCCTATCATCTTATGAAATAATCCAACAGATCCAACAGCAAATGGATAATCCAATTTTATGGTGCATTTCCTCATTACTGAATGATCCATCATGTTAATGATAGAAGGCCTTTAGAGAATTCATCATATGAATCTCTCTATCACATGCACTCATATTTCAGTGGAAGGAACGAAATATTATGCCCTAGTTTTATTTAGGTCAAACCAAAGTGGCTCTCACTGACTTTCTCAAAGCCAAATTTAAATGGGCCCTAAACGGCTAGGGTTTCGTACGGTTCCTAATGGGTTGTCGAAGCCCTCAAAATTAGTACTAGTCCCACAACAAAATATTTATAGTAAAAGTGGTACTAGGTCGAATCCCATAAGGAGCTAACAGTAATCTCTTAATCAAATGAATATTATCACTAAGTGGGAAAATTAAATAACTAAAATTAAAAGAGCAAGAAAGCAATAGCAAATTTAACTAACAAAGAAGTAATCAGTCTTACCGAATTCTGGTTCAAGGGTTCGGTTTAGTCAATTGGCCATCGATCATAGGTAGACTTCGGTGGTCTTGCAATTCAAGCATTTAACCTTAGATTTATTAGGATAGCCATAATAAACTTTGTGTTTTCCTAAATCAGTTGACCAAACCCAGCATTCGATCAACACTTATCACTAATCGATTGGGTACGATAGTGTTCCATATCAACTAATGATAGCATTAAGCTTTGTGAAAACAGTTAAACCAAAATAACAATAATTAAGATAGCTGCAATTATCGAATTCTGTTCCATCGATTCCCTTTAGGTTAAAACATGTCAATACATTGGTCAAAGGCTATCATGAACAATTGACCCAGAAAGATATTAACTTAATTGCTACTTGTACCACTATTTGTGACAATTACGGATCACCAAACTATGGATAGCAGTAGGAAAATCAACATTAATTCAGTTTGTCAGACTAATTAACATTAACATCCAATGAAAATATCCACAAGAATCAATGAATACTTGAATTAGAAAGCAAGATCTTAAATTTAATACAAAACCTCACAATGACTCAATCGAACCTCCCCCTTCGAACCATAAAAGAAAAGCTTAGTTGTTCATGATCTTTGAACTCTCCATGCTTTGCTTCTCAGTGGCCGAATTGCTCTCTTGGTAGCTTGAGTTGCTTGATGATATCTTGGATCCTTGAGTGATGCTAGAGCTGGTCCGCCCCCCTCTTTATATAGCAGAGGGAGAGGGCTGTTTTCCAACTCCTTTTAGGAGATTAACTCCAAATTAGAAAGTCCTAATCTGTTTTCAACTAATCCTATTCTATCTCTTATCTAGTGATCTAATCCAATCTTCTTATCTTGATAGGACTGCATTCAAGAATTTTAATCTAATAAGACTCCCTTTCTGGAGGTTACATTCGAAATTGGGGCTCTTGGCTTTTGAATTCAAGTTGGGCTGCTACAAGGCTCTTCTGCGAGTTGGGCTTCAGTTGTGAAATGGGTCTAGCTATGAACTTGCTCCAACTTCAGTCCCGGTTTCACATTCGATGTGGACCGAATCTGTCAAAACCCAAAACATAAAAGTTCTAGGCCTTCCTTTCATTTTTCTGATGCCTCTTGAATTGTTCGATTCAGAGTCCGGAATTGAGAGTTATGCCCATAAAAGTTTTGGGCCTTCCTTTCATCTTTCTGTTGTCTAAAATTAGAGGTTGCATTGTGATTTTCTTGGATATCCTGCAAACTTGCAAAGAACAGAATCGCAGATTGCATAATCGATATCTGCAAAATCGCATATTGTAGAAAAACCTAATTTTTCTATTATTACATCACATCAAATTCTTATACAATTTGTTTAAAAATAAAAAATAAAAATTATTTACAAACCAAATTGCTGAAAGTGTTGAAGGGTGGTCATTTCTATACAGCCATCCCTCTGTGCTATACTTCTTGTACCTAGAAGGTGAACATGAAACTAAGAGGTGATTTAGTCCTTCTCTCGAGGTGGTTAGTGGAGAGGGGCGAAATCATCTTCTAGTTGGATAATTGTACTATGTATGGTCCTTTAATTGAGAAATCCATTCAGCTAGATGGTCTTAATATGCAGTTGAGAGTTTGTGATGTTGTTGATGAGGCAGGAATTTGGAGTCTGGATCAGGTTAGGGGGCTTCTTGAGGATGAGGCCCTCCGATAGATTCAGAGGTCAGGTATGAAGCTCTCTAACTGCCAAGAGAAGATAGTTTGGCTTCCTAAAATGAAAGGAGAGTTCTTTGTTAAAACAACTTGGTCCTTCTATAGGGATGCTCATCCTACGATGGATTAGTACAAGTTAGTTTGGAAAGCTCTATTGCCCACCAAGATAAGCTTCTCAATAATTGAACTCTTAGAGTTATGCATTTACTTAGCCTTAAGATGGGCATAGGATGAAGCATAAAAGATGTCAAAATTGGCCTTTTGATGCTACTTCTCAAGAATTGATATCATAAGGGCATGCATCTACTTAGCCTTGAGATGGGCACAAGATGAAGCACATAAAAGGTCAAAATTGACCTTTTTATGCTACTTCCCAAGAGCTAATCTCATAAGGGCATGCATTTACTTAGCCTTGAGAACAACAACTTTGAGTGGCAAGATAGGCTTCTTTAAGTATTTCAAATGGGAGCTTTAGATTTGGAGAATTTACTGGATTTTGATCTTGATTTCATATTTGATTTTTTTCTTTATTTTTACTATCACTAAACTTTAATCTTAGGTGTAACATTGATAGCTTAAAAGGTACTTTGATATTTTTAGAATAGGTTTTTTCTCTTAAGAGATTTAAGTTTTATTTTGATCTTACTTCTAAGGATGGAAACTGCATGGTGCAACACTCTTAGTTTCCTACTCTTAATTACGGTGAGGTTTTTCTATCCTATTTCCATCTGAGACTTCTATATATGGGTAATGTAGGTGCAATGTATGAAGTTGTGAGGGGAGTTCTAGACTCTGAGGTTCCAACAAAGTTACTAGCCTTCAAACCTCCACCTATGGACAAATGGGATTCTCTGGTTGGTGGCTAGTTTGAAGGTTTTTGGTGGAGCTTTCAACGACAAAAATTTAGGGGCACACACCTATTATTCTTCCTCTAATAGGTGAAATGAAATTTAATTCTATTTACATGAGAGTGTTTGTGAAGTATGCAAGAGAAATGAATATAAAGGAAACAGAGAACAAAGGAAGAATGTAGCCACATGTTTAAGTTGCAAGCATTCCTATAACTTTCTGGGTGGCCACTTTTGGTGATTTAAGAGAAGATAAGTTATTTCGATACTTGCCAAATGAAGCAAAATAAGAAACTAAAGATGGAAATAACATAAGGCAAACAACTATAACTTACAACTATTCACAGATAAGGCTAAGCAAAGTCAATAGGAATAGAGAAGTTCAAAAAAAGTTTCCTCTTAAGAGGACACCACAAGAAAAGAGGGGGGAGCCAAAAAACAAAAAAAACAAAAAAAAAGAAAGAAATACTCATGATAAAGACCAAGGATGCATGTGATGGAGGGTTTGATGCGAAAACAGGGCATTGAAAAGGTATATGGGTGTGATTTAAGTGCGATAAGATTGAAATAAGATGTGATGGGTAGGTTCTAAGGTGCAATGAGCAAGAAGTAAGGTGCGATGAACAGGTTCTAGAGTGCGATGAGCATGAATGAAGGTGCAACAAATAGATTCTGAAGTGTGATGATCAAGAAGGAAGGTGTGATGAATATATTTTGAGGGGTGGTGAAGCTCTGAAGGGGAAGTAATTTTGATGTTGTGGTCTATGATGGGACTAAACTCAAGTGCAATTTTGTAGCTCTTTTCTATAATGGGACTGAACTGAGTTGCGATTTGGGGCTTCTAGGTTCCAATGGTACTGAATTGAGTTGTGATTTTGGGCTTCTAGGTTGTGATGGAACTGATCTGAGTTGTGATTTTGGGCTTTTGGATTACGATGAGACTGAACTGAGTTGCGATTTTGGGCTTCTGGGTTGCAATGGGACTAAATTGAGTTGCGATTTTGGGCTTCTGGGTTGCAATGGGACTAAATTGAGTTGCGATTTTGGGATTTTGGATTGTTATGGGACTGAACTATGTTGTGATTTCGATAAAGGTACGGTTCTAGGTTAAGTTTCAGGTGTGATTTTGGCATTGGAATGGATTTGGATGTAGTTTCAGCTGCGGTTTTGGCACAGGAATGGTTTCGGTGATTGCAATGGGAAGGTTTATCATGCCCGACTTTCTTGAGGTGCGATTCTGAATTGTAATCTAGCAACTTTTAGTCTTTAAGCCTTACAACGCACAACAACTAAGCACAAACTTGAGCCCAAACATCTCCCTATAAAGGCCTTAAAACACTTAGTGGAGTCACCAGCTGTGAGTTCTGGAAAACTCATGGCCGAATCAAAGAGATGGAGCCGCCACCCATTTTTTAGAGGAAATTGGCCGAAAGTTCAACTTTAGCTCTTTGATAGTGACTCTATTCCTCGTGGGGAAGGCACTTAGCCAAAAGGTTTTGAGCCCCAAAGGTTGGGAGAGGGAAGGTGTTAGGCACCCTCTCTCTAAGCTGGTATAGTAGCCCATTACGGGGGTAATTTAGGCTTAAATTCTTGTGCAACACGAATTAACAAGATTGCTCAAAGCTTCTGAAATCTGATGTAAATGTTCCCAACTTCGCCTAGAAATGATTTGAGGTGATGTCATCGGGTCTTAGGTATTGGTTTGGTTTTAGGACTTTAAGCAATCTGAAACTAAACTAAAAGCAGTGAGATGGTGGAATGAGAGACTTACCTCTCTTGTGCGACCTTAAAACAAACTTTCTTGTAGGTAAAAAGACTTAAAGCGAAGCTTGAGCAAGGTATGGAGCTGGGCTGAACATTTCTAGATTTAAGTTTGGAAAACAGGGAAAACAAATCTGAGGCTTGAGCTTGGCTTCAGGGATTTTGAGATTTTAAGTAAAATGAGAGTATTATAGAAGTTGGGAAACTGCTCCTCTCCCCTTTTTAGGCTCAATTTGGGCCTTTATTTATAGAGGAAAAGAGAGAAAAATGGGTCTACAATTTGTCCGTCTACAATGTCTGGAGTTCACTAGAACTCTTTCACCGAAATAGGTAAGGTTTTTTAGATGAAAGGGCCTTCAATTGATCTTTCCTTCTTTGTGCAATAGATTTTCTTGAGTTCGGAAGGCTTTTTTTATGGATCTCGTGCATCCAATGAGAGTTGGGGCGTGCTAAATGTTGCAGCCCCGTATTTGGGGCTAACATTGGCAAAAAACATAAATTTGATGAACTTTTAAATGTGATTTTGTCATTTCTTAGTTTCAAGTGGGGTTCTGTTTGGTATTTTGAGCTTTTTAATTCTATTAGGCTCAAATTCATTGGTCTAAGTGTTTTAAAGGGATAAAGTAAGGATCTGACATCAATTCCCACCCTCCTGAAATCCTAGGTTGGACATTTGATGTGGTGATTCATTCTACTGCGTTGAAATGATGTGTTCTTAATTTAATAGTCAAACGAGAAAATTAAGATGTGAAATTTGACGTGTTGGGGTTTTTTGGATTTTTGAACATGTTGTGGGATCCGATTGTCCAAATAAGGCTTGGATGATGGAGATTTATGCCAAGTAAGCTTTTGATCAATAAGATTTGTCAAAACGGAATTAAAATTTGATGATGGGTCAAACGAGGGAATTTTGAGATGAAATTTGCTGAGTAGGTGTAGATTGGGATTATGAGGATGTTGGGATGGTTTGATTGTGTCAGATACGTATAGATCATAGGTTTTAGGCTCGAGTAGCATCATAGTGTTAGGCACGTTGAAATGGAATCTCTGATTGATGATAGGCTAAATCAAGGAATTTAGGGCTGAAATTTTGTGTGATTTGTTTTTTAAGGATTTTTTTTTCTTGTGATAAACTTTGATCGGGGATTGAGTATGGTGATATGGCATAATCAAGATCATTAAAACAAAATCATGTAGATTTAACGGTAACTTTATGGGCATTTGGACTAAAATTTGGTTTCTTAGGATTTTGGCATGTTATAAAAAGATTGGTGTGCTCCGATCGAGCATCCAACAACAATCAAACTAGGCTTTCTTTCTCTCTACATAGTTGAATTCAACCATCGATTGTAAGAGACTTACCTAGGGTTCTAGAACCCCATCTGACCAGACCTATTGTGTATTTGTTATAGCTTTGTTCTAGAACTGTTTGAGTGATAAAAGCCACCCAAATCGTGGTCCACACTACATCATTATAGTTGAGAGATTGTTTGGAAGTGCAAACCCTCGTGTTGTGCATCTTTGAGCTGGTGTTGACTTTCTTAGGAGCATTAAAGATCGTATTTGAGTTACCACTTCAATCTTTACAGTTGTGGACATCAAAGATCAAGCACTATACTCATTACATATCCAAAGATTTGATCTTGCATTCTCCAACAGGCCTAAACAATTAAAGAGAGATTTATTTTCATGTTATGTGATTTCAACATTAGGGTACCAAAAAAATGAATTTTACCTTTTCTAATTGCTAGGATTTTTACATATAGCGATCACTATATGGGAGTTGATCTTTAATGAAATTTCTATAGAATTTTGGTGGCTAATATTTCACAAAATTTCTTTATAGTTTGGGGCTAATCTTTTAAAAAATCTTCAATAGTTTAGGAGTTGATATTTCATGAAATTTCCTTATAATTTTGTGACCTAATCTTTCAAACAATTTATTCAAAATTTCGGGGATATTTTGAAAAAGCTTTAGTAATTTGGGGATAATTATTCAGAAAATTTTACAAAATTTTGGTGACTAATCTATAATAAACTTTCATCAAAATTTTGTGGGTTAATCTTTCAAATATTCTTTAATAATTTGGGGGTTGATCTTTCATGCATCATTCCCATCACATAGAAACCTATGAAACTAAGATTTTATCACAAATTTATTAACTCCACAACATTTTTTTAGTCTTTTTCGTACCTATTGTAATGAGGGGCTACCATAGAGGGAGCATTCCAAATTAATAACACTAATCCCAATTCAAAGTATATGCTTACTAATTAAAAAATTCTGTCAGTAAGCAAGGGTTAAGAGAGTAGTCCAAAATAACAAACTCTATTTCAAGAAAACATCGACTACAATATTCTATTAGTAAGTATGACCTAATGTAAGAACATGTGATTAGTATTCACTAATCACACATCATAAGGAGTGCAATGTAGAGTTAGAATCTTAAGCACCAACGAATAACAATCCAAACTGGGATATGACTCATGTACCACATCACAATCGCATGCTTAACTATTTGCAAAGCACTTAATGTGTCCATATCACAAATCCCAAGGCCAACATTAAGAGAGATCGTAGACAATTAGAACTTGCAAACATCAAATACTTGGGTAGTACCAAAGCCCTCGTAATGAAACGTGGTAACTCCCTAATTAGTCCAAATGTCATAGATTGAGCCAATCTTTTAGAAAGGAGCTCAGAAAGAACTTCATGGAAGGAAAAAGGTCATTAGGAAGAAAACTATAAATAGGGATCCATTAAAGAGGAGAGGTATAGTCGAATCCTTATTCTCCTTAGGATGACAATTTTGCCCATCCTAATCAGGTGCCTAACCTCGTCGACCTAATTAAGTTGGGGATGGGGAATGAAGTCCTTAAAATTTTATATTTGAATTTTTTTCTTTATTTTAAGTATAAATTTTTCAAAATATATTACTAATTAAAAACTTTTAGGAATCTGTGTCCCCATGAGGAATTTGTCTCTATTGGTATAATCTATACATCAATCACTTAACTAATAAACCAAACACTCAATTAACGAGGACATTGATATCAACATTTAACATCACAAAGGCTTAGGAAACTATAATATAATTATACGTTAAATTTCATGACCAAAATTTAAAGATTCATTGTTCACCACACCAACTTCTTTTCTAATGGTCTCGATCTACACAATGCTCAAACCTTTACTCCTTAAAACCAAATCCAACACCTTCATTGCCTCAAGGTCATTAAGATACGATTAACTACCAAATTCACCTCAAATTTACGACGATCAACCTTGAAAATACCAAGATACTATTTCAATGACCCTAAATTAATAAAGCTAGACAGTCAAGATCAATACATTCTTTCTCAAATACAAACCCTAAACCTATCTCCTCACCTCAATCCACCCCTACACAAAATTTCAACTCAAAGTTCCCTCATTTGACACATCAAGTCAAGATTCTGTTTCAATAAATTTTATTGCTTATAGCTTATCAACCATCATCCGAGCTTTATTTAACCAATCATAACCCATTATCATATTAGGATTTTCCAAAATCCCTTGTATATCAAATTTCATGACTTAATCCCTCCGTTTAACCGTCGAACAAGAAAAATATCATTTTAGGACTTCTCGTTAATTGATAAACCATAAGCTAAGACCTTGATCTGAACTAAATCACTTAATCCACATTTATGATCACAAATTCATCTCTTCCATCAAATTTAGGATGTTAAAAATGCCTTTCCACCAAATTTCATTCCAAAATTCGTTCGTTTGCCCCTCTATTAAGCCAAGGTTCTATTTCAACAAATCTCATTGATTAGAGCATACCAATGGTGGAACTCCATCATCCAAGTTTTATTTGACCAATAAGAGCATGACACCTTGTTTAGAGACCTAAAACACACTTATACATCAATTTTCACAGTCTAATTCACCCATTTGAACGTTAACCTAGAAAATTTTTATTTTAATGCAATATATTAATTTGCCACATCAGCTGTCCTAACCTGAGACCTCAAGAGGGTGGGGGATGATGTCATCCCCTTAGTTGACTTGTTAAAACATCTAGACCAATAAAATTGAGCCTAATAGATTTAAAAGGCCTAAATACCCAAAGATACATGTACCGAAAGCTAAAAAAAGATAAAATAACATTTATTAGTAAGTTAAATTTATGTTTTATGCAACTGGTAGCCCTAAATATGAGACTGCAATGGCAGGCACACCCCAAACTTCATGGAATGCACAAAACCCATGAAAATCAACCCCAAATCGAGGAGGATCATTTCACTAAGAAGGAAAACTTGATTGAAAACATTTTTCTTTGAAATCTTTATCATTTTTTCATAAAAAAACTCCCTTTAAACACATGCTTTGTGATTGGGCGAATTTTAGAATGGTTTCCCTTCTTTTGTCTATAAATAAAGACTAACTCTATCTCTAAGGGGATGCAGTGAGAAGAAACAAAAAGAGGAGAGAGCCAATAAGGATTCCCAACCCCTATGAGTGCCCCCTTCGTGAAAAACCTCCAAGCATTTGAACCTTAAACTTCAAAACTACCCACTATGTTTTACATCTAAGATTTGCATGAAACCTTCAAGCCCTTGACATTTTTCAAACCTCTCTTGAGATCGTTCAAGCACTCTTTTTGTCCAATTCAACTGCTGAAATTTCATTGACAATGTTACATATGAGAGGAAAGCCTCTCACTCATTCCTTTTGTAGGTCAAATTTGTAGTTCCAAAGTTTACTTTGTTTTTGGGTTGCTTGAAGTCCCAAAAATTTGGAAAACTTGCATTTCGTCTTCTTCTAAGTTGAAATAAAGAGGTAGAGATGCAAAGGTCTAAGGGAAAACAATACATAAGGCCCAATAGCATCATCTCAAATCCATTTGGGTGAAAACGGTAGCATTTTCACCAAATTTCAAGGATTCCTAGCTATTAATTTATTAGTTTTTCGCTATAAAGTGAGCCTAAACAACTCCCATATCAAGCTCTCATTTACAACTTGGAGAAAATGGTGCCTAACACTTTTCCCTCTCCCCAATACTATCAAATTTGGAATCCCCCCAGTTAAGTGCCTTGCCCATGGAGAATGGAGTCACTATTAAGGAAATAAAATCAAAATTTTGAAGCTGAAATGAGGGCCCATTTCCTTTGAAAAATGGGCAGCAACTTCATCTTCTTTGAGCTGGCCTGAGCTTCTCAGAGCTCATAGCAGGGATCAGGGCCGGGGATGGGGATTTATTTCAAAATCAGGGTCGGGGATGGGGAATATGATCCCTGCCGCAAACCCACTCCATTGTCATTCCTAATTCTTCCCTCGTGAGTCCCCAAGTGGTTACAATTGTTCTATAATCCAAAGACTCCACTCCCTCCTATACACACATACTCTCTAGATCTCTCTCTCTCTCTCTCTCTCTCTCTCTCATCTCAAATATGAGATTCCCTTTTCCTTAGGATCTCAGGTGACCACCCTTTCGAGGTTTATCATTTTCACTATCCTTCAAGCACATATTCTTATGAGTGTCGATCCACACCCATGTACACTATGTTTGTGATGTCACTTCCTCTTTGTTGAGGCATAGGTTCTTTATTGATTTGTAACTCAACTTATTTGAGGAATGAAATTGACATTAGGGTCTTCATATATAGATAGATAGATAGATAGATAGATAGATAGAGAGAGAGAGAGAGAGAGAGAGAGAGAGAGAGAATGGTGAGCAAGATAAAAAATCATAACCCTTAATATGGGAGGGTATAAGTTGAAAATAGGAAAAAGCTACACTACCCTTCCAAGTTTTGAGAGAACCTTTCTATTGACACAAAGGATCATCCTTTTCTTTTTCTTAGGTAAGTTTCTAAAACATCCCCTAAAGTTTTTGACCATTGCTGAAACCTCCCATGAAGCTTGGTAATTGCAATCACCTTTTCTAAGCTTTCTAACACAGCTGCAAGTAGACCCCCTTTGTTAGAATTCTCTAATAAGAGGCATGAAAGTGCCCAAATTAAATACCCATGCAGTTACTATTGAGGCCGGTTTCTACTAAAAAAAAAAAAAAAACAATACATTATGATCATCAGAAAAAGAAAGTTTACAGTTACAACTTTACCTTGAGTGTTTGATATGAAGGGATAATTTGAAAAAGAGAAGGGTTTGAGTTAGAGATTGATATGAAGAGAAAATTTGGAAAATAAACATTTTGGTCAAAATTAACTATGGGCATTTTAGGCATTTTCATGCCTCTTGTTAGAGGAGGATTCTAAGGGAGGGGGTCAATTTGCAACTGTTTCAGAAAGAAAGTTTAGGGAAGGTGATTGCAATTATCAAACTTTAGGGAAAATTTCAGCAATGACAAAAAACTTTAAGGAGATTTGAGCAATTTATCCTTTTTTTCTATTTATTTTCATTTAGACGGATGCTTGCTAGGGCTGAGCATTGTTCGGTTAAAACCGAAAAACCGAACCAAAATTTTTGGTCTCAGTTTGTTTGGTTCAGTTAATTTGGTTTTAGAACATTTCGATTTCGGTTAACCGAAAAAACCAAAATAACCAAATTTTATTATATAAATAATATAATATATCTTATTAATATGTAACACAAAATATATTCTAATATGTATATAATATATATTATATAACATATTAAAATATAAAAACATTAACATATACATATATTATAGTATATATAAATATATTAATATAATATATAATATGCATTAGTATAATATTAATAAAATTCGATTTTAACCAAAAAAAGCCGAAAGCCGAAACAAAAAATTTAGTTTCAATATTTTCAATTTTTTAGTAATGTAGTTTCGATTCGGTTTTATATTTTATAAATTCGGTTTATTCGGTTCGATTTTTAACCGAATAAACCGAATGCTCCTTGCGCACTAGGCTTATGCGTCTGTCCAATTGTTGGCCATGGTTTGATAAAAGATGAGAGAAATAGAAAGTTGAAGGAGTTTTTGTTTCTTTCTTTCCCGCTGCATTTTCCCATAATTTATATTAACTTTGTGTTTATCTTTTACTTGTCAAACTAAAAATAGCCTTCAGTGATGGTTTGATCATAATAAATCCGGACGGGTGTAACCCCAAATATAACAGAAGATAAGAGAAACTTCCAAATTTATATACTTGGCACTGGCAACCGTCCCTCCAAATTTAGAGGAACTTCCAACTGTTTTTGACAAAGCAACAGCCCCGCCAAATTTGGCTCGTCTCCACCAAATGGGACATTCAGTTTAGAGAGAAGCAAGATTTAGACCTAATTATCCGTATATAAGCCAATGAGGTCCCCGTTTACCGATGACTCATTTGCAAAGATGAATCCCAAATCCTCCATGGCCACTGCTGCCATCCTCGTCCTCTCTCTTTTCCTCGCTTTCGCTTCCACGGAAGCGTTTAACATCACCAGGCTTCTGAGTCAGTACTCTGATTTCAGCAACTTCAATGACTATCTGACACAAACCAATTTGGCCGATTCGATCAACCGGCGACAAACCATTACCGTCCTCGCTGTCGATAATGGCGCCGTATCGTCTCTTTCAGGAAAGTCCCCTGACCTGATCAAGAAGGTCCTGAGCTTGCATGTCATACTCGACTACTACGACATTGATAAGATCAAGAAGCTATCAAACAAGTCGACCATTCTCACCACCTTATTCCAGTCCACAGGCGTGGCTGTTAACAAGCAAGGGTTCTTGAATGTCACACGTTTTGCTTCAGGAGAGGTGAGGTTCGGGTCTGCCGTCAAAGGTTCAAGCCTGGATGCACAGCTCATCAAGAAGGTTGCAGCTCAGCCCTACAACCTTTCAGTTCTGCAAGTCAGCAGTGTCATCTACCCTACGGGCATCGAAGACATTAAGTTCACGCCCACTCCCCTACCCCCACGCGCAAATGCACCGAGAAAATCTCTAAGCCCCGCCAAGGCTCCCGCACCAGCATCAGACTCCCCATCCGATGCTAAAGCACCTGTTGAAAGTCCCTCTCGTGATGCGGACACTCCGGCGAGTTCTCCTCCTTCACCCGTTGCAGATGGACCAGCTGATGATTCCACAGGGGACGCTGATGCACCAGGCCCTGAAGGCCCTTCAGCTTCTTCTGCTACTCGCGTTGCATTTTCTGCATTCTTTGCCCTTGCAATGGGATTTTTCTCATCCTGGGCTGAATTCCAATGGGTTAAATTCTAAAATGGAGGATTTGTAAATGAAAAGAGGAAAAGAGATGACGAGAAAATAAAATGCAGTAACTATCTAAGTATGGTGCAACTTTCATGTACTCTGTTTCCCCTAAATATTCAAATGAAAGCTTGAAAGTTGAACCAATTTATTTATTCTTATTGTTCATTAACTTGCATCTTCTTGACTTTGCCATTAATGTGGAATACTGGACCAAATAATCAACCGGAAGTTAAATAATCAGATGGAATCCGTAATTTCTTGATGGAATCGGATCAAGGCTTTGCGTGAACAAAACGATCTAAATCAAAATGTCACCTCACTTGTGAAAGTAATTAGTATCGTCTGTACTCCCCCAGACCCACACTCCCACTCTAACTTTTCTTGAGCAAAACTTTGGTTCTTCTGTATCTTTTACATTAATGAAAAAACCAATTTAAGATTTGAAAAAAAAAACAGTATGTTAATTTCTCTCTCTCCCACTGGCCGAATGTGAGGTTCTGTAGATGTAGATCTTTTCTGTACATATGCAACCTACCCAATCAAACACGAACAGATCAGCAATAGAAATACATTCGAGGGGTTACAAGGGAGTCCTGTGAAATCATACATTTATTCCATAACTCTTTTATATTCTTTCTTTAACATGTAGTATATAATGGACTGTACAAAATATATGCTGAGCAAAACCTAAAAACACAAATTTGAATGGATTAAACTAAGCAAAACAGAGACATGAAAAGCAAGAAAAGAGAATAAAACAGAGCACACAATGATTTAGGTGGTTCGGCAATTGGCTTATGTTAGAAGGTGATGAAGGAGTAAAAAATCCACTATGGAAACTGTAATGAAGGGTACAAGATTGAGGTACCTTACCTCTCTAGAAAACTCTAAACCCCAGTACACCTCAAGCACTATCTTTGATGGCCAATTCTTCGGTCTGCCGCAAGAGCCTCCAATTTCGCCAAATGCCCGATCAGATCCTTCCAATCCATTTGAAACACCCAAAAACCTGAATTTCACTCCGAGCGCCCTTAGATCTATCGCTAAACCTACCCAATACCTATCCGATGGCCCTGATCGATCCCCACTTACACCTCAACCATTAGTTCAGATACAACCATCAGACCCAAGACCTCCCAAAATACCAAATTGTGAAATCTCAATCCAAAATACCTCCGTTTTCCCTTCAGTAAAACCAAGATTCCATTTCAAGGTCCTACATTGACTAGATTACAAATCTGCCCAATCTAGGCACAGTTGGTTCAACCTATCCTTACCAATCACCTCACACTACCTAAAAATCCTACCCTGTGAAATTTCATCAGAAATAGACATTATTTTCCTTTCGATCACAGATTCCATTTTGAGACCCTAAATTAATCGAATCGAACCCTTTCCAGATCTTCCCAATTCGGGCACATTTGGGCCAATCTGACCCCAACAATCACCTCAAACTACCCAAGAGCCCTGTCCTGTCAAATATTAGTCAAAACGACCATCATTTACCCATCCATCTGAAAATATTCTATTTTGACCAATTTCATTGGCCCGTACTTGCACAACCTCACTCCACAGTCAAACCTATCTCAAACTTCCATCTTTGGCCCCAAAATCTCAGCCATCCATCCCGAATCTCGGTTTGAGCTCCCTTAGACCCAGATTAATCAACCTTTTCCTAAATTACAAAATTACCCTCATTTTTTATAAAATTACAAAAATACCCCTTGCATTCTTTAAAATAAAATGATTGTTTCATTTTTACCTAATCGGAAGGGAACACTGTTGGGGGATTTCTTGGAGAAGACTACTGTTCATCGTCTTCTCCATCCGAAGGTGAACCAATGACGGACATTCTTAATTCTCCTCCGTTGAACTCTCTTCTCATTCTTTCTATCTCTTTCCTCCCTCTCTTCTTCCGCTTCTTTCTTCTCCTCTTCCTCCATCGAGCCTCAGTCGCAGTTCTTCAAGAACCCAACCACCTCTGATCCTTTCACCATCGATCATCTTTCCATATCTCCTTCCACCATTCTCTCATTTTCCTAATGAAATAAATAGAGAGGGACAAAGAAATATAGTTCATCGTCTCCCACCTTAAGACGAAGAACAGAGTAGCGGCAGGTGTGATCTCAATAGTTGCTAGTTGGATTTCGGCGGTTAGCTATCATTTTCCAGGGCGCATTATACTCTAGAACTCCTCATCGGCCTTCTTTGTTAGTGTTGATTCCTCAAACGTAGTGGCAGCCCCTGTTCTTCACCAACACGACACGGTTATTGGCAGCAATGATTTGAGTTTACCGAACTGTTCTTCCGATCCCGACCAACCTTTCTACGTTTCTCTCATCATGTTTCCAGAGTTAGCCACAATCTGAAAACAAAAGGCAGAAACAGAACTAGTCGAGTTATCACTTGCAGCATCAACCGAGTTCAGGTCAATATCCAGTCTAGACCCATTATCAAATTAATTCCAACAAAATGTTGGACATCCTCACAATTCTGAATAGCTTATATTCGTGTTGTGCATGCATTGCTATATTGTCTATAGATATGAAATCAGCCTCTCTTAGTTTATTGATAAATTCATTTTCGTGTTGTGCATGCATTGCTATATTGTCTATAGATATGAAATCAGCCTCTCTTAGTTTATTGATAATTTCATTTTCTCACTGAAAATATATTATCGAACTGGTGAGGTTTGAAGGGAAGGGAGATCCATCATATGGATGGCCGAACCATGCAAGGTGGCTGGGTGAAATTTCAAAAATTTATTTTCTCCCTTACGGGAATCATATTCCCAGTTTTAGAAAAACTGCATTTTCCAAGAACGGTTCTTAAAACAAACCAGATCAGATTTGGAACCAAAATAAAGGGAGGGTTATACTTGATACGAAATTCACACGTGTAGCTTCCAAAGTAGGGGTTCACGCCCAAAGAGAGTATCAAAACCCGCCTCCATTGAATAAGGCATAGCTTGAGATGAAGCAGGTTCAATAGTGCAGTCATTCAGCAATAACTGCAATCCTTCAGCAAGGATCAAACAAGGGATGGTGAGCATGAATTAAATTTGATTTTTCTAACAAAAATCATAATCAAGACCCAGTCTTGATCAGTTCAAAAAAGTGGAGATCGAATAGGGTAGGGCGGCAAGAACAGAGGGAGAGAACTATGAGCAAAAAGGTGAGAAATAAAATAGTTCGCCCCCTCTATTTATAAGCCTCCAAGATCAGCTCTCCTAATCATATTAGGAGGAGCTCTTCGATCTAAATATTTATTTGAATTTGAACTCTTAAGTGGATAAGACTTATCTTATCATCTTGCTGATCCAAACCCAAATTCGCCTAGTCCAGTTCGATATGGGCTTTAGGCCCATTAAATTTGCAACATCACTTCCCTTGTAACTGCTGGCTAACTTGGCTCTCTTTGTATGGCATGGGACCCTAACGTTGATCTTCACAAAATCCATATGGGTTCAGCCTAGCCTCTGTTACAAGGCCTGGCCGAATTCATTGTTAAACATAGTGAACCCCTAAGCCCATCAGTATGGGCTCTTAACAGGCCCAACATTTACACTAAATGGTCATTGAGTCCATCCACCTTATGAAGGCCCAAGGACTATGGTCTTAAGTGAGATTAGCCCATTAGGCATATAAGCCCTAAATGATCATACACTTAACTTTTCAACTCATAATGATCAAACACTGCCTGACAAAAGAGGGGCTCTCCCTCGTCTGCAAGGTACAGTGTTGCACTCTCTACTCGGATGGATCCTGGGAATTAAAACCTTTGCAAACCTTTTTCATATTACATAATATATATATATATATATATATATATATATATATATCTTTATATAAATATATTTTGCAAAACCATTCTCAAACAAGTTTAAAATCAACTGCTGGCAATTTAGGTTTCCATCAGAGAGAGTGCTATCCCCAATCATTCACTTTGTCCGGCAAGGGGCTGATTCTATCACTATGATCACCCACTCAGGTGAATTCTCAAACTACCCCAACATACCCATGTTTTGACCCCCGCTAAGGATCTCACTAATTGGTATCTCAAAGACAACCCAATCCAACACCTAGTGTATTACCATAATCGAGTCCAGGGGTTAGGTGTAACTTTCCAGTTTTGTCTATCAGTCTCCAAGGTCCAGGGCACAACTGGAAATTGGTCCAGTTTAGTGTTTCTAACAAACACACACTACATGTGCTTCGACTCTAACCCTGGAAGCTGAGAAAAGCCACCCCATCCGACTAGGCAGTACATTAGTGCCAGCCTTGGCAGGATAAATCTCCCCAGGTCTATCCAACGGCTGAGAACATTCTAAACTAACACAAGTCTCATAAGTGTCTATTTTAAGGGTAATTACACAGAAACATACCAGATATAACATGAAACATTATGTACTTTTGTTCATTTAAAATAAATATCAAATGTACATCAATCTGATTAGAGATGAGGGCATACATTGTCTAACAACTCCCACTTGCACTTAGGTCCAATCGAGTACAAGCCGGAGTCCCATACTGTTCATGTATTTCTAAAACACTTTCTATATCAATGGCTTTGTCAATGGGTTTTTCACATTCTCTGCTGATGCTACCTTCTGAATCTGGATGTTCCCTCTACCAACAATCTCTTGCAGTACATGGTACTTCCTCGGTGTGCTTTAACTTCGACTGGGTTTTCCTACTTTCTTGTATTAAAAAATTAAATTTAAAATATAAAATATTAATATATATTTATTAAACCAAAGCCGATCTGAAATACTAGAAAACTGACAAACTTGGGTTGAGTTTGATCGGATTGTTTATTAAAAAGTTAAAATATAAAACAATTATATACTCTTATGTATTTTTATTGTTTAACTTTTGCTTAACAAAGCACGTGCAAGGTCTCGTCACCATGCCTTTCCTTGTTCCATTATCCTCACCCTACATTCTCTTTGACTTTCTCTTCTCTCCCCTTCACACCACTCCCATTAAGCCATGTCACCCAACTACCTAAAAATATTACTATAACCTCTCTCCTAAGGTATCTCAATTAAACCAATAGGAAAGTATCATTTTTCCCCACTCCCTAATCAATTCCTAAAATGCATCCCCCTAATCATGTTGCCTCATTTAAAACATTCATATTAATGAATAAATAGTTAAATATAGTTAATATTCAATCCCACCCATATTCAATGAGTATTAAATAGTGTTATTACCAAAAGTTAATAAATACGGTTAGTAAATTACCAAAAATTAATAAATAATGTTATTAATTAATCCATTAGCAACATTTTATAGAAATTGAAAACTCTTTAACTAATTTCTATAAAATTGAGAATTATATTTAACAAATATCAAAAGTATAAAATTTTAGTTATTGTTATTATTATAATTAATAATCAAATACAAATGGGGGAACAAAATATTATAATATTAGAAAATGAAATTATTAATTAATTTATATTGAAAAATAAAAGATAAATTAGTGTAATTTTGTTAGTAAACTAACAAATAAAAATATATATTTAATAACAATTAAAAAAAATCAATAAATCCCCATAGTTACACAAATGTAATAAAATTTTCAAAAATTTTCATAAAATAACATTTTTGAAATTAAAAGATATAAAGTATTTGAAAATTTATTTAAAATGCATTAAATAATTATTGAAAATTATTAGAATGTTTTGGAAATTTTAGAAAAATTTATTACATTTGATAGATTTTGGAAAACCATTAAAAAATCATGTCATTTTCATTGCAAATTATTGAAAATTATTAAAGATAAATGACTATGGGAAATGGAAAATTATAATTTGAACAAATAATTACACAAATTATTAAGATAAATTAGTATAACATTGGAAAAAGGAAATTATTGGTTAGTTTATATTAGAAATTATAAGATAAATTAGTATAATTCTGTAAGTAAACCATTTAAAAAGAAAATAAATTATTTAATAAAAATTTAAATGAATTTGATTAAATTTTCAAAATTACACGAGTACAATAAATTTTGTGCGGGCCACATGTGGGTCATGTCGTTCCAACCCAACATGACCCAATTTACACCTCTACTTGAACCCACCCAATACTGTAGACAAGGCAAGAAAATTCCAGGATTCTCCATCCTTGATGAAGAGTCGGGTGCCTTGCCCTTGAACTCGCCAAACATTGAGGAGTGGTTACCTTGCCTAAACCTGCATGACATTGGGGACGGTGCAGGGATGGAGTAGAGTGTCTTGACTATGGGGTAGGGAAAGGGATGGGGTGCCCTATCCTGAACCCACCCCATTATCATTCCTATATAATTGTTAATTATTAGTGGAATTAATAAAAGTGTTAGCTTTTATAATTATTTTTATTTATTTAAAAATTAAAATTTCATTTCAAAATAATAACAAGAATAAAAATTATTAAAAAAACTAAATTTATTAAAAAATATTTGTTCATATTCAATTAACAATAATTATTTTTTATTAATCAATATTAAATGAAAAATTAAACTATTAAATCTTTCAGATTTTCATGTGCATCGCACGGGTCCCTGCTAATATGATATAAAGATAAAATCCAATAGACAAATAGGGTTCCATAAGAACATAGAAAAAATATGTAAATATAAAAGTATAAAAAAATAAGTAATTGGTGGAGAATATTTTGTGGAAGTTTTGTTCTTTATTTGTTATACTATCTTTTGTTCTTAGTTAATTACATAATTGCCTATTTGTGTTTGTTCGTTTGAGAGCTCATGTGGGCCCCACCTATTGGACCCAAGAGAGGGGTGCCTAACCCCTTCCCTCTCCCATCCGACTTTTACCCAGACTGGTTTTACTGGTGCCTTGGGCTACTGGAGCAACTATTAAACCAAAATAATTTTGATATAATTCTCAGAGGTCCCATCACCTCCATTTCTATAACTGATGAATGGCGATTCCAAATCCGGCCCAAGTGGCAAGTGAGCCATTTTCTGATGCTCACAATTATATTTGGGTTGGATCCATAAATAGAAAATAGGCTGGTCGAGTCCATACCGCTGTGACGGACTCATGCACCACATACCAATTTTCCCTTAGGCCCCATTTGCTTTCTAGGAAGTTACTTACCTCAGTAAATGCACTTATCCAGGTAAGTGTTTCTTGGGAAATACTTACCTGAATAAGTGCATTTACCGATGTTATTTTATTTCCCAAGTAAATAAGACATGGACTACTTTAGCCATAAAAATCCATTAATAGAATGAAAAATTTTGTCCCGTGCAAGTGTTGGCAATTTTCCCCTTAAGTGGGAAAGTTATTTACCTACCTGGAAGGCCAGGTAAGTGATATCAAGAGAAAATAAAATTTCCATGAACCAACTTACCCCCTTTCAAAATCCCATTAACCAACTTACCCCCTTTCAAAATCCAAAAGAGGAATGGGCCCTTAGGGTTTTCTCCACAAATGTTGGGTTAGGTCATGGAGCAGGCCATAAATAAAAATTTAGGGAACAAATAGCCAGCAATATAAATGTAAAGTGTTGAGGTGAATTCAACCATTGAATACTCATTTAAACAAGTTTTAATTATCATAGATGTTCACTACACGGTATTAGATTCAATGGAATCCTATTGACGATGGAACATAAACCATCCTTCCTCTATTGTTAACCTTCCTAGCTCAACCATTGAGTCCATGAGTAATATATACCTCTATTGCATCAATATTCAACATCAACATTACTTATCGATTAAACTTACTAATAAAAATTATCCTCATTGGAATGTTCAGCTAGTTCCTATTGTAAGCCTATTCTACCGGATGAGGATTGTTTGTTGGTTTTGAAGTTGGAAAATGGAAATGCCTAAGGATGGGAAGATCTTAGATGAGAAAAGTGATTAAGTTTTCACAATTAGGGCAAAACAACTTAGTCTGAGACCTCGTACCCTTCGAGGTTATGGTTTTCTATTTATACAGTCAGGGAATCATACTACATGCATTGGTTGTACATTCCAGAATCTTCTTCAACTTTCACTAACATACGAGAAGAAGATCCCACTTTTTCCTTCCTGAAGACATGTGTCCTAGGGACCACAAAGCTATTAAACCACATTCTTGGGAGCCACTAAAGGAGTGACTTATGTCCGCATGAACATCAAGTACAACCAGTCATGGTTTCTATAAGGCGGTCAAACGTCCTACCCCGAGCACACTCTTGAGCAAGCTTAGACCCAAGCTCATTCTAACGTAGGGCCCAACTTAATCCCAAATCCAAACAAGTTTAAATCCAAGCCGATTTCAACCTAGCATCCAAGCAAGCCTAGACCCAAGTCCATCCTAACCTAGGGCCCAACCTAATCCTGATTCCAAGCAAGCTTAGACCCGAGCCCATCCTAACCTACAGCCCAACTTAATCACAAATTCAAACAAGTTTAGATCCAAAACCATCTCAACCAAGCTTCTATGCAAGCTTAGACCTAAGCCCATCTAGGCCTAGGGCCCAACCTAATCCCAAACCAATCACGTTTACATCTAAGCCCATCTTAACCTAACAATCAAGCAAGTTTAGACCCAAGCCCATCCAACCTAGGGACCAACTCAATCCCAAATCCAAACAAGTTTAGACCCAAGCCAATTTCAACCTAGCATTGAGGCAAGCCTAGACCCAAGCAATCTTTGACTGAAGCCTACACTAACTTAGAACCCAACTTGATTCAATTCTAAGTAGACATAGGCCCAACCCTATCCTAGCCTAGAACCAAATTTGGACCAAGACCATGCATGTAGACTTATGCTCAACTTTCCCCTAGGCCAAGCTAGGTTGAGACCAAGTAGGCTTAAGCCTAAACCTATGCCAACATAGAACCAAACTTGATCTAAACTTATCCACTAAACTCTTCTTCTCCATATTCTCTTCTCCCACACAAAAAAAAGGTCTCCAACACTTGAATACAGCACTGAACCCTAACAACTCATTCTCTTCCTTCTCCTTTCTCCCTTCTTCACCCACCATCAAACCAACAATCTCTTCTTCTCCCATGACCGAACTGAATCCAAGCTCACTCCCATCTCCATGAACCATCTTCTTCCTCCAATCTCCCTTACACATTACACATAACTCAATCTCAACCCTAACATCTTTCAACATTGCTAACTTCACTACCTCAGTTTTTGTTTTTTTTTTGTTTTTGTCTTTTTTTTTTCTTTTTGCTTTCAAAATCATACTTTGTTGCCCTAGTTTTTCACTTTTGACTTTATTTCCTTTTTTGGTTTCATGTAAGGGCATTCAAACATTTGACATCCATCACTTTGAAAAAAGGTTTAATCAAAGATAAATAAATAACATAAAGGCTCAAAGGGTTCACTAGTGGATTAAATAAAGGTGTTAGAGTAGACACGGTAAGACAAACGACCAATAGGTGTCCTCCCTTTATCTCTTGATTGTATGCATGATTCAAGGGATGAAATAATTATTACTCTTGAAAATGTTAGGGGTTATTTAGTGGGCCTGCTCCGAGTTTCTTCTTCACGCATACTCTTTTCATGTTCCTTCTTGTTTTTTGGTTTTTTTCTTGTCCTTTGATTTATACAACCTTGTAAACTAGTAGGTTTTGTCAAAGGAAGGTTTTGACGAAAGGCTCAAATGGGTTAACTATCATTTGGATGAATGATGAGGGACCAAGGGGGAAATGATTGGCCGGAAAGGCCTCTAGTCCTTTCTTTGATCAATCAACAATTGGCACTGATATTCCTTATATCTTTAGTGCCTATGCTACTTGGATTGTCCCCTTCTTTGAATATTTCCTTCTTTGAATTTCCAATCAACAACCAACTATTCACTAGAACACATCCACAAGACTTGTTGCAAGTCCTTAATTAAGTTCAGTTTCAATCATCAAATCTAGATATATTAGAAGGATAAATGGGTCCTAGTGAATTTATTGTTTTGTAGGGAGTAAGTATTGGGACACAAACATAGATTAACAAAAGACAGAAAAAACAAACATTGTTAAGTGATGGAGGGTGATTTGACCCGACCCCTTGAGACGATGACACGTAGACGTGACTCAGCACGAACAACAGCTCAGCACCATAGCCTGACTGCGACTAAGTAACGAGCCCATAGGACAGCTCGCTACACCATAGCTCGCTATAGGGGGAGCTCATTACAACACGAGCTCGAAGTCCCCCGAGCTACTGAAAAGGGAATACTCCAAGACTCCCAACTCACGAGATAGGGTAACCAGCTCGCTACCTGTGTAGCCCTGACAGATAACGGTTGCGACAGAAGCCTAGTGGCAGTTACACCCGACTTGACAGGAACGCCTATATAAGGGCCCTTTAGTTGAAGGGGAGGGAATCTGATATGATTTTGGATCTTGAATCATCTTACTTGCTCTCGAGCTAATCTTGAACACTCAGTGATCTAGCATGAATTCTAACTTAAGCATCGGAGTATTCTCACAGGGCAAGCCCCTGGGAATTCTTCACCGTCTTCTTCTCAAGTGTCGTCCATTTTCAGGTAGGAGTGCCCAGATTGCGTAGCATCATTTGGCGTCGTCTGTGGGAAACGCTTCAAAAAGCCTTCCTCTAAGCTTCTACAATTTCCTTTTGAAAACTCAGCATTCATGGCCTCCTCCAGTAACGTCGGACGTGGTGCCAGCCAGAACGCTTCTGGGGAGCAACCCCAACTTCCCACTATATGTATCAGACAATTCACTGTCCCCCTCTCCGTGGACGGGATTCCCAGTCTGAACGTGCCTCTCACAGGGGCACCCGTGGTTGCTCCACTCCCTTCCACGGTGGGAGCAACCTTTGCTGAACCTTCGGTTGTGCCCCCAGTGGCCAACCCAAACCAGTTGGAAGACTTAATGCAATGCATGCGAGCCATGCAAGCTCAAATGCAACAGTTCCAACAGTTCTAACTTTACCAACAGCAAGTGCTGCACCAGGTTTCTTAGTACCAGTACCAACAGTAGTTTCCCTCTTTGCCTGAGGCCCAGCTACTGCTTCCCCCTCGGCACCCGGCCACGAAGCAGACCAAGCCCTCCCGCCGGAGCGAGCGACCTCGCCGGGGAGAGGCCTCCCAGGCCCAGGATCCCACCAAGAGCCAAGCCTCTTTCCATGGTAGGAAGGAGAGGCCAAACACCCCCACCTCGCAGCCTGTGGGCAGGTCGGGGGCCTCCCAGCCAACCAAGCCTATATTGCCCCAGCATTCGCAATTCAAGCTCCCGCTCGCAGAGAACCCATTCGAGGTCCTGGCCGTAGACTACCGGTAGGGCCCTTCGGTTCAAAAACACCGCCAATAGTCCGAGCCCATCAAACTTGGTGACACTGAAGCATCAAGCACCAACGCTGAGCCAACAAAGCAGCAGCAGAGACGCCGGCAAGCTCGACGAACAAGTACCCGAGTCTCTCCCGAGCTCAAAGGAAAAGATGAGGTATGCTCAGATGAAGTGAAAGCTGCCCCTCTCCTCTCAGTTTCTTCCCCACTATCTCCAGAACTCCTTGCTATCCCCATGCCAAGGGACTTGAAGCTCCCTCCACTGGACAAGTATGATGGATCCTTTGACCCGAATGATCATGTAGACGCCTTCCAGTCCCAGATGTACCTGGCAAGAGCTAGCGAGTCCTGCATGTGCGTGGCCTTTTCCACCACCTTCAAAGGGGTAACCCGCACCTGGTACCAAAACCTCATGCCCGGTTCGATAAGAAGTTGGGCGCAGTTCGTGCAATTTTTCACCTCCCACTTCATCACCAGCAAGAGGTGCCCGAGAACTCAGGAAAGCCTCCTCGGCAAAGTTCAAGAGGAAGAGGAGTCCATTCGGAGTTACATCAAGTGGTTCAATGATGCTTGTTTGCAGATACCTGACCTGGATCCCGTAGTTCGTCTCGCTGCAGCCAAGCGATGTATCACCCACAAAGAGTTCAAGTGGCACGTAGTTGTTAATCAACCCAAAACCGTGACCGAGTTCCTCAAGCTAGCGGATTGGTTCATAGGGATGGAAGATGAAATCAACCAAAAGGGCGAGCAGGCCCTTGAGAAAAGAAAGAGGGAACTAGAGCCCCCAGCCCAGGGCGACAAGAATAAGAAGAAGGACCAAGCTCAGGGGGCAAAGCCAAATTAGCCCTTCCAAACTCTAGCAGCAGAAAGGGACTACACACCCCTCAACACAAAGTGGGCTGAGATCCTCATGGCAATCAAGGATGCTCCGAACGTGAAGTGGCCACCTCGGCTAAAGGTCGACCCTAATGCTAAAAAAAAATTTGTATTGCAGTTTTCATAAAGATCACGGTCATAGTACTGAAAGTTGTAAAAACCTCCGCAATGAGATAGAAGGACTCATCCATCGCGGATATCTAGAAATTTTGTACAAAATAACAGTAATAATAATAAAGCAGGTCAGAAAGGGGAGCAGAGTAGAGACACTCCCAAGTCCAACAGGCAAGCAGAATAGCCACAGAAGCAACCCCCCGAAGAGAGACTGGTTTGGGGGACCATCCATGTCATAGTCAGATGTTCGATTGTGGCGGGCTGCACCTTAGCTGTAGCTCACGCATCAGCTCGCGAGGCCGCCAAGGAAGAGCAGAACCCCCCAAAGCAGCCAAGGATGGAAGACCCCATTTTCTTCACAGAAGACGACTCATGCAGGGTCCACTACCCCCATGATGATGCGCTCGTCATAAAGGTGAAGATCAACGGCTTCGAAGTCAGGTGCGCCCTCATTGACTCAGGCAGCTCAGTGGACATCCTCTTCAAAGCAACCTTCAACCAACTTCAGCTCCAAGAGAGCGACCTGAAGCCTGCGAACACTCCCCTAGTAGGACTCAGCGGAGAGGAAGTCAGGCCCCTGGGAAGGATTATAGTACCCGTAGAGGTTGGCACTTGGCTTAGCATAGTTTGGCTCAACCACGATTTCTTAGAGGTCGCAACCCCCTCCCCGTATAATGCCATAGTAGGTCGGCCGATTACCCATGCCTTACGGGCTGTGGTGTCCACTTACTACTTGGCCATGAAGTTCTCTACGGACTTCGGAATCAGGATAGCGTGAGGTGATCATTTTGAGTCTCGCAAGTGCTACATCACCGCCCTCAAAGGGAAAGCCAAGGTGGCCGATGACCTCGAGCTGGAGCGACTTACGGAGCAGAGCGAGGAGTGAGCTACGCCCACCGAATAGACCGTCTCCATCCCAACCTCGACGAAGGACCCAATCCAAACCATTCAGATGGGTGCTTCCCTTGAGGAGCCTCTACGATCTAAACTGGTACGCTTTTTACTTTAGAATTTAGATGTTTTTGCATGGTCAGCGGCAGAAATGCCCAACATAGACCCTAGAATTATAACTCATAAGCTTAATATTAGTCTTGTAGTTAGGCTCGTTAGACAGAAGAAATGCAACCTAGCCCCAGAGCGGTGGAGGGCAGTCAACGAGGAGGTCGGGAAGCTCCTTGCAGCCGATTTCATCAATGAAGTCCATTACCCGAGCTGGGTGGCCAACCCCGTTCTAGTGAAAAAGGCTAATGGCAAATGGTGCATGTGCATCGACTACACTGACCTGAATCGAGCTTGCCCAAAGGACTGCTTCCCGCTTCCCAGGATTGACCGTCTAGTGGACGCGACCTCGGGGCATGAGTTGCTGAGCTTTCTAGATGCCTACTCGAGCTACAACCAGATCAGGATGGACCTAGCAGACGAAGAAAAGACTGCCTTCATAGCTGAGCTTGGCATGTACTACTACAAGGTCATGCCCTTTGGGCTAAAAAATGTTAGGGAAACCTTTTAAAGACTTGTAAATAAACTGTTTGAGCCATTGATTGGCCAAAGAGTAGAATGTTATGTAGATGACATGGTCGTCAAAACCTAGTTTTCATGCGACTTAATACAAGACTTGCATTTAGTCTTTGAAATTCTGCGTAGATTTAATATGAAGTTGAACCCGAATAAGTGTGTCTTTGGCATCACCTCGAGTAAATTCGTAGGGTACATTGTAAACCGGCACGGCATTGAGGCCAACCCAGACAAAATAAAGGTCATCCTAGACATGAGACCACCCCAAAAAATGAAGGAGGTTCAGAGATTGAATGGCAGAATAGTCGTTCTGAGCCGCTTCATGTCCAAGTCGGCGGACCGCTGCCTACCTTTCTTTAAGGCAATTAAAAGCAAAGGGTTCGAATGGACCCAAGTTTGTCAGCTCGCATTTGACGAGCTCAAAAAGTACCTCGCTAGCATACCGATCTTAACCTGACCTGAAGAGGGCGATGTTTTAGAGTTGTACCTCTCGGCAAGTGATAAAGTGGTCAGCTCAGTACTAATAAAAGAAGTAGATCGGGTCCAATGACCTATCTACTATGTTAGTAAAGTGTTGTAGGGAGCAAAGACAAGATATCCAGAGATAGAAAAATTGGCCTATGCACTGGTTATTGCAGCCCGGAAGCTCCATTCATACTTTCAGGCTCATACTGTTATCATCCTCACCAACAAACCTCTAAGGCAAGTCTTACTCAAGCCCGAGGTCTCTGGTCGACTGACGAAGTGGGCCGTTGAGCTCAGTGAGTACGATCTCCAATACAAGCCACGAACTACTATTAAGGCCCAAGCCTTAGCAGACTTTGTCGCGGAGTGCACTTTTAGCTCCAAAGTCCCCAGGCCAGTTGAGCACAAGGCCCCCAGTTCAGGAAAGCCCGGAGCTCCCAGGCCAGTTGAGTCTGAGCACCGTGATGTATTAACTAGTGTGGCATCTCTCCTAGTTAGGCCAAGCGCGAATTGGGATGAGGAGCCCTGGATCCTTCACGTAGATGGCTCCTTAAACCAGCAGGGCAGCGGAGCCGGAATAGTTCTACACGGCCCAAGTGGCACAAAACCGGAGTATGCACTACGCTTCAAGTTCGCGGCATCTAACAATGAAGCGGAGTACGAAGCATTGATAGCTGAGCTAGATCTAGCCAAAGAAGTGAAAGCCAAGCATATCGTCATCTGCATCGATTCCCAGCTCGTGGTCAATCAAATCATGAGCGAATACGAAGCTTGCGAACTGACCTTGATAGCCTACTTAGTCAAAGTAAGAGAGGCTCTACT
This sequence comes from Nelumbo lutea, assembly GCF_056320005.1. NCBI lineage: Eukaryota > Viridiplantae > Streptophyta > Magnoliopsida > Proteales > Nelumbonaceae > Nelumbo > Nelumbo lutea. The sequence continues at coordinate 34,969,622 of NC_142691.1, forward strand.
CAACTTCCAGTCACACTTCATCAGACAAGTCCTGAGGTCGGAGAACACTGAGGCCGACACCCTATCCCGGTTAGCCAGCACCAGTGATAACATCATGAGAATCGTGTACATAGAGAACCTGTCTCGTTCCTGTCAGTCAAGCAGAGCCTAGCTGGATTGACCCGCTTGCAATCTTCCTACTACACGGGACCCTCCCTGCAGTTCGCAATGCCATCAGAAGGGTAGAGCATCAAGTGGCCAAATACATCATGATAAGCGAATGGCTATACCGAAAGATCCTACACGCTCCCCTACCTACGCTTCTTGCAACCTTCCAAAGCCGAGCTCATACTCCGTGACACTCATGAGGGCCTGTGCGGCGAACACTTGGGGGGTAGGGCCCTCGCCCAAAAAGCATTTCGACAGGGGTACTACTGGCCAACAATGAAAGCAGAAGCTATTGAGCTCGTAAAAAATTGTGACAAGTGCCAGAAGCATGCCAATATCCACCATCAGCCCGTTGTCGACCTCAAGTATCTCACCAGCCCGTAGCCTTTCGCACAATGGGGCATCGATATACTTGGACCAAATTGGGAAGGACTCTACCGAGTGAAATGGGTGCTCGGGGAAGGAATGTACGGGCTTGAAACCCTTGAAGGGAAACAAGTACTTTGGGCATGGAATATTGTCAATTTAAGGCAGTATTACCTGTAACTACTGAGTAGACCATGTGTCACTCTCAGAGCCTAAGGGCCAAAATGGCAAGCTAACATGTCCTCGGCGCAATCCAATCGCCTCTATGGCATGGACAAACTACCGAGTAGACCATGTGTCACTCTTAGAGCCTAAGGGCCAAAATGCTGAGCTAACATGTCCTCGACACAATAAGATCCAGTCTCCTCTATGGCATGGGCGAACTACCGAGTAGACCATGTGTCACTCTTAGAGTCTAAGGGCCAAAATGCTGAGCTAACACATCCTCGGCGCAATAAGACTAGTCGCCTCTATGGCATGGGCGAACTATTGAGTAGACTATGTGACACTCGCAAAGATTAAGGGCCAAAATGTCGAGCGAACACGACCTCGGAACAATAAGACCCAGTCGCCTCCATGGCATGGGCAAACTCCAAGGACAGACTATAAGTCACCCCCTCAGCATAAGGGCTAAAACACCGAGCTAAGTAAGACCTCGGCACCGTGAAAGACTTAGCCACTTCATTGGTAAAGGCGAAGTATGAAGTACCAAAGACGTAAGCAGCTCGGGTCTGAACCCTACGAAGCATAGCTCGTCTCAGTACATCAATTAAACCAAATAAGGAACAACCTACAAACATACAGTTCAGGCATACACGGTAACTACTTCGCGGTATACTATAAAAATGCCTCAAAACACTAAGGATATCTCGGGGTAATAATTACCGAAAATCCTATTTCAGGTATGTAGCTCTAATAGCTCGAGTGATGAGCGCTTTCGCAAAAAATAAAAGAGCACACCATAATTAGCAAAAAAAGGAAAATTTTCATTACTATTTCATAAATAAAAAAAACAAGCCAAAAAGCTCGAGAAAGTTCAACAAGAAGTAAAAAACGGCACACCTGTCCAAGAAGAAGATTTTTGAAAACCAGGTTCTGGCACCCGGGAACCACCAGAAGTCAATTGGAATAATAGAAAAATAGAAGAGCTGCTAGCCTCAAGGGTCCACCTCCTCCACCTCGTCCTCGTCCTCTGGGGAGTCAGGCTCCTCTTCCTCTGCCTAGTCCGCTATCTCGAAAGCCAGGCCCTTCATTGGGATGCTGTCGAGGTTGAGCCCAGAGAATTTCTTTCGGACCAACCAACGACAGAGATTGAATCTGGAGCAGTACGAACTCGAGCCATACTTCACTTGGAGGTCATGATACTCCTGGGAGTCCTTGAAGACCCAGACCGCCTTAGCCCACTCGGTCTCCACCATGGTGTCGAAGTTTTGAGTTCGGTCCAGAAGTGTAGACTCCAAGTCTCGAATCTGCTGGTGAAGGAGCTCCCTCTCCACTACCACCCTCGGTGACTCCTCCCTGTAGCGTGCGCTCTCCTCAGAAAGCCTGGTGATCTGCACCTCCTGGTCACGGGCAAGCAGCTCCTGGGCCTCGCTCCCATTGCGAGCCTGAAGGATCTCACCTTGGGCCTGGTCGAGCTCGCCTTGGAGCTTCTGGACGTTGGCCCTTTGATTGTCGCCGGAGTGGATGTTAGTCTGGAGGGCCATAGTGTGGATGGCGGAGTTCACCTGCCATATGTGTGTGTGTGTGTGTGTATATTTTTAGAAGGCACTACGCGACCTAAAAGGCAACCTACCTGAACTCAGGTAAGCCTGCATGAGCTTTTCCTCGGTCAAGTAGTTTGAACAAAGAAGGCCTACTACTGCCCATGACAGTAGCGTTTTCTGAGTTTCAGGGTCCAACTCAACCCCAGAGTCCTGGATGGCAGCCCTCCAAGAAGTTGGGAAGGGCCACCCCTTGGGGTTACGGACCACAAAATAGTCCTGCTTCTAGGCCAGGATCCTGTTTGGCAGATTGTGCACGAGCTTGAAGCTGCGACGGGGAGAAAAGTAGTAGGAATGCCTTTCCGGTGATGCAGAGAATGGAAGAAAAGATATCAAGATCAAGGGGAAGACAATACTCATAGCACAGAGAAATAGCCCCAACTACATTCTGAATGGCGTTGGGATGGAACTGGTCAATGGTGACGTTGAAATGATTCAACACCTCCACTATCAGAGGGTGTAGATGAAGACGCAGGCCATCCTTGAGCTGTTCCTGAAAATTCACTATGTCATTGGGACCATGCTCCCAGGGAAAGTTACCAGAGGGGAGACTGTAGATGAGGTCCCAAAGAAGGTTAAAGTAGTGAACTAGAGATCTAAGTCACTCCATTGTCATAGAGGAGGGACTGAAAGTGTCGGCTCTCTGCCCCGAGAAGTAGAAGCCACCTCGACAGAGGCTTCTCGAGCCTCCGAAGCTTGCTTCCAAGCTCTCCCTGAGCTCGAGGGGGGGTCGTTTTGGTTATCGTTCCAAGGATAAACATGGTATGGATATCCAGACATGATTGATAGAATGATTAGACTCACCGGAAAAGATGAAACGGTGTGAACAGGAGAAGAGCTCGGGCAGACTAGATGGATGCGCGACCTCAGAATCCGAAGACAAAGCAAGTTAGCATTCGAAAACGAGGCCTAGGGGGCCCTCCTATTTATAGCCACTATGCCCCCAGATCAACGGCCTAGATTGAGACAGATCTGACGATTCACAGTCAAGCTGACCTCACGTCTTCTGAAACCGAAATGTGACTAGCTGCACATCTCCCATGATTGAGGTAATGATGGCTGCACGACATCCAGAGTTGAGAGCCGCTTTGGTGCATTTCTTGGCATTCAAAAAGTCAAAAATCCCCTGGTTCCCGCGCACACATTTAATGCAAGTAGTCAATCAAGTTTGAATTTTGGTCAAATCCACCCGTCGCACTTCATGAACTCCTCATGCTAAGGTAGCACTCTTAGCCCGATGAGTGGGGGGCAATTGATGGAGGGTGATTTGACCCGACCCCTTGAGATGATGGCACGTGGATGTGACTCAGCACGAGCAACAGCTCAGCACCACAGCCTGACTGCAACTAAGTAACGAGCCCATAGGACAGCTCCCTACACCATAGCTCACTATAGGGGGAGCTCGCTACAATGCGAGCTCGAGGTCCCCCGAGCTACTAAAAAGGGAATACTCCAAAACTCCCAGCTCGCGAGCTAGGGTAACCAGCTCGCTACCTGTGCAGCCCTGGCAGATAACGCTGCGACAGAAGCCCAGTGGCGATTACACCCGATTTGACAAGAACGCCTATATAAGAGCCCCTTAGTCAAAGGGGAGAGGATCTGATTTGATTTTGGATCTTGAATCATCTTACTTGCTCTCGAGCTAATCTTGAACATTCAGTGATCTAGCGTGACCTACACTCTTAGCCTCTTTACATTCTTTACTATTTTCCCTAGCGTTCTAACTTAAGCATCGGAGTATTTCCTTCGGGCAAGCCCCCCGAGAATTCTTCACCATCTTCTTCTCAAGTTTTGCCCGTTGCCAGTTAGGAGCCAATCAGCAGCTAGCTAGGAGTGCCCGGATTGTGCAACATCATTAAGTAAAAAAAACCGAGTACAAATGAAACAAAGTTCAATGCGAAGGTGCTTTAGGTGGCAACATGTCCATAAACTTGAGCTTACAGTTGTATTGGCCATCATCAATGAGGCATTGGACAACATACTTTAATTGTCAACCTTCATTAGATTTTTACAAAATCTAAGACCTCTAGGATTTGACACCATAGGTATGTAGAGCCCAAAATTCCAAATCCAACAATATGAAGATCACCCAAATCCGACATTGTTTATCCCTTCATCTTAAGGCCCGAAGACAAATCCAATTCCAATTATCTAATCGTGATCATTTTGATCCTGAACCTCATCTCACATCACATCATAAATTGAACACTATATGTATGGAGAGCCTAAAATTCTAAATCCTACGATACAAAGATCATCCAAATTTAACATCAGCTACCCCCTTCATCTTAAGAGTCGAAGCCGAGACTGATCCTAACCATCCAATCAGGGTCACTTTGATCTTGAAACACATGTCAAATTAAGTCAGAAGTCAAACACCATAGGCACATAAAGCCCCAAATCCAAAATCCAACAACACCAAGATAACCCAAATCTGACACCATTTCCCCCTTCATCTTAAGATCCAAAATGGAAATTGATTTTGTTTGTTTGATCAAGATCATTTTGATCCTGAACCTTATCTGAAGTCAATTCAAAAATATCTTTCCAATACCATAGGCATGTAGATCCCATAATTCCAAATCGATGACACCAAGATCACCCAAATCTAATACCATTTACCCATTCATCTTAAGATCCAAAACCGGATATGATTTTGGTTGTCCGATCAGGATCATTTTGATCCTGAACCTTATCTTATGTCAAATCAGAAATCCAAAACCATAGACACATAGTTCCCAAAATTCCAAATCTGACAACTCCAAAATCGCAGTTTATCCCTTCATCTTAAGGCCCGAAGTCGGAACCGATTTCGATTATCCAATCGGGATCAATTTGATTTGGAACCTTATCTCACATTAAATTAGAAATTGAACATCATATGAGTGAAGAGCTCGTAAGTCTAATGACACCAAGATCACCCAAATTTGACACAGTTTACCCCTTGATCTAAAGACTCAAATCTGGAACTAATTCCAATCATTCGATTGGGATCATTTTTTTATCCTGAACCATATCTCAAAATTACGAATCCAATGATACTAAGATCATCCAATTCCAACACTGTTAACCCCTCCATATTGAGACCCGAAGCTAGACTCTATTTGGACTCTCTGCTTAGAATCTTCTTCACTACAACTTCGAATCTTGGGTTCCACATGACCAAATATTTATCCTAGCCTTTGGAACTATTTTAAAATTTAAAATTTAACTAGCTAGGGGTCCTCTAATCAATCAAGCCAATCACCTAAACTTGGAATGTTCAATTTAGGCAAATTGGAGAAATTTTCCATTTATTGTCTTGATTGATTGAGAGAATCTCTCCCAAAGCTATCTTAACAACCCTTCCCTCAATCAATCTCCCTCAAAAATACTTTAAATCTCATCATTGATTTCTCCAATGTCAACTCTCAGCCCTCCATTCCCTTCTAGAATCCTCCCCAAAACTCTATAAATACCCACCCCTTTTCGCACATAAGAATATACATTTTAGCTTACACACATTCCAACCTAGGGGGAAACTCATGCAAACACACTCATACATCCATTAGCTACATCCCAAAGCCTCCATACTCACTCTCCAACGTCCCTAGAGTCCCCCATACTTGTTTGAAGCCAAAAAAATCTCACTGACGTCATTCTTACATCTACAGCGTGAAACATAAAGCATTCTTGAATCAAACAAACTTTAGCAGAATGTATAAACATTCAACAGTGCTTCCTACATCCAACTATCCAAGGGTACATACCACATCCAAAATGGTCCAAAAAACAGCTAAGGATGGTTCCTAGAAGAGTTTCCAAGAGAGAAGGGTCATAAATTAGTTAATGGAGGGGTGTTTGGAACTTGATGAAGAGAAAACATGATGCTGAGAAGATTTAGTTATTCGATACATTTCTACCCCCCATTAGTTTCATTCTCGAGCTCTTTTCAAAGATGTGATTGAGCCATACAACTTGTTTAATCTGTGACATTTGTGAGACTTTCATTTGTGGCCATAGAAAATGTATGATGTTCTCCTAGTAGTATGCTTGATTCTTTTGCTTTTATCTATTTTTTTTTTCTGTTCTTTTTTTGGTAATCTTTGTTCTTATTTCTTCTCTCTTTTAAGTAGTCTAGTAGGGTTGGCTATCAGCTTCCTGATGATGAACATATATTTGTTAGTCTTTCTAAATAGTATTGTCCTTATTCTTTCTTGTTTGCTTTTATTCATTTAACTTTTTTACTCTATTAATTATAGATTCTATGGTTTTCATCAATTTCGTTGTGTAGTTTTGAAAGAAATCTGTTTTGCATTGTAGGGCTAATTAATTTTGTTGCATATATCTTTCTTCATTCACTTATTCAAGGAATTATTGTGTTTGCATCACATTAGAGTTAATTGAATCATGCCTTATTTGCATTTGATTTGATGTTTATTTTCAACCTTCGAGATTCTCATAAACAAGCTAGTAGTTTGTTCTTTCTTTCAGTTGGTCATTCTCATATGTTTCTTTGTGACCTTGTTTTGACTATAGGACATAGGCTACCTCTAGGCTTTAAGTGGCCCAACATGGACAAATACAATGGGATTGGGTGTCCAAGAGTACCTTGCAATAAAAGAATCAACCATTTGATCCCATTAAGTACATCAAGCCCATCCAATTAGTGCAAATTGTATTAGAAACCAAGGAAGATAAGGCTTTTGATCTAACCCAACTCATCAAGCCAATTCATAGGTCAGGAAAGGAACCCAGCCCCCAAAATGGTAATGCACATTATCATTATAATGTAGTAGAAGACTAAGAAGATCATCCTTTCAATCCAACGCAATTCATCAAGCCAACCCATAAAGCAGATACACATTAACGAACTAGTTCAAAAAGAAGAGCATAATGTACAAACCGACCAACTAGACTTAGAATAAGGTTTTATTGCCTCTATTCAAGTGATCCTTGTAAACCAAGGGCAAGAAAATGTTAATATAGGTCTAGACTCGGGGAAAAATTCTACCTTGGAATCTCGACATCCCACCTTTGAATCAAAAATAGAAGATTGGTGTGGTATGAATCAAGTTGAGCATGACCAAGACATAGAAATCTGGCATAATACAAGGAAACTGGAGCAAGACATAAACTAGGTTGATCAAGACCCCATTACTAAACCTAAAGACTGACATGGTGCACAACAAGAAAAGCTTGAGCTTAAGAAAGTTGATCCAAAACCCATCTTGAACACAAACGCTACAGTCTTGCATGAGAAAATGAAGGTTAGGCAAGTCATTAATGGGGTAAACCAAGACCCCATCATTCAATCAAAAGACAAGCATAATATAGGGTAGGTAAAACAATATCCTCAAAAAGCCAATTTGGAATCTAACTCCAACACAAAAATAGAAGACTAGCATGGTGTAAGACAAGGCAAGAGAGGCCAAAACCAAGTTGACCAGGACTTCATCATTAGCATAGAACTAGAAAGCATGCAACATCGAGAACAAGTTAACCATGACCCTAATCTACCAACTTGGGAGTAACTTTCATCTCGAGTCCAGAGATGTAGCAAGAAACCCATCATGATGCAAAATGGGCTAGCTATAATTTGGATCGGTAAAAAAGCCACTTATGACTCAAATGTAAAAGAAATGACTCAAGATCTCTCCTACAAGAAATTAAGCAGATCAAGCTTCTCTTAGGATGGATTGATTCAAATATTGTCATTAACTTGGATATCAAGGTAGAATTCTTGGACCTCCAACAAGATATGCTTCTTGAACCTCCTGATCCACCATGGGTGACATCTAAGTTCATCTTTGACCAATGCCTAAGTTTGAGGCTTCAAAACCCTTTACAACTATTTGAGCAAGACCCAACTCTAGGTAACCATTCATTGGGCACCAATCCACCATGGGATGATTTCAAGCCCACATTTGACTCTAGCCTGAATCTAGGGCCTCATAATTTCTCACAATTACCTAATTCAATTGACACACCATGGCTTGATCTTAAGCTCACATTTGACATTGGCCTGAGCCAAGGGCCTCATAATTTCTCATAATCACTTGGTTCATCTAATCCACCACAACCCTAGTCTAGGGCCTCATGATTTTTCATAACTACTTGATTTACTAGATCTACCATAGGCTAGACTTAAGCCTACACTTGGCCTTTGCCCAATCAAAGGGCCTCACAATTTTTCACAACTGCTTGATTCACCTTGGGCTAATCTTCAACATATCTTTGGCATAGGCCTAAATCTAGGGCTACATAGCTTTTAGCTACATCAAAACTTAAAGAAAGACCTCCTTTGTTCAAGCATGAAGCGGTTCGACAAAGGACCCACTACTAACTTAGGTCCAAGTTTGGAGCTTTGACATTGTTTATAGGATGAAAACACTACCAATCAAAGGGAAGATCATGATACAACAATATTAGTATCACCCAATACAAATATATCATCATTCCCAATCAAGCATAGTACAAACTCATGCATGATCCCTTTTTTCTGGTAGTTGTTTTTCATCATCACTTTCATCCCCTTATGTGGCCTAGTAATAACTTACATTTTCATATTGTTTTTGCATTTCTTCACTGATTTTCTTTACCCCCTATGCACTTAAATCAACCTAGATCCCCATTGAGTGTAATGAGTCAACTATTCCTCCAAGTACAATTATGGTCAACCCTAGAGACTCATTTCTTGATTCAAAGTGCCTAAAATTCCTTAAACATCTTCTAATGGAATTCTTCATCTTAATCTTCAATCCAGGTGGTTATTTCTTCCAAAATGGGATAGCTTTTCTTAGCATTAGTTTGTTTTTCAAAACAACAAAAAGAAAATCAAATATTTTCTTAAAACTAAAAAAATAAAAAGTTTCATAATACAAAAAATCAAAAAATTTCAAAATCCAAAAAATCCAGGTGTCAAGTAGTGTTGACACTACTCCAACTGCTTGGCAACACGCCATTTTCTACTGTTCATTACCTTTGATCTAGAAAACCAGCGGAAGAGACTCAAAAGTGCAAAGCCTTGGTTACCAACGACAACTTAACCACACCACCTCTTGTATTTCAAGCAGCATACCTCCGAGGCATTATCATTTTCGTCAATCCCCTGGTTAGAATCCGAATCAGAAATGAATGATCTGAGACTAAAACATAGATCTCCTCTGTTTTTTGTCATTCATGAAGTGAAACCAAACGTAACAACCTTCATTTGAGCTCTCACCCTCGATCAATCGGCAAAGTTCAGAATCCGTTAATCTCCCGATTAGCAACCGTTCAACTTCAAGCCAACATATATACGACTACCAGTACATCCCCTTATTAATTTTCAGGTATCTTTCTTTTCTTTTTTTATCTGTCTAACGGTTATTGGGGATGATGATGAAGTTCCGCTGAGCCCTTCTCCGTGAGTTTTAGTCGGTGCCGGAGTTGACAATGCAGCCTCTGTAACCAGGTTTTAGTGACGATAATAGGATTGCCGCCTAAGGGTTTCGAATGGATTTAATTTAGTTATTCTTTTTTTTTTTGTGATGTTGATGATAATGGCTCTATTGCTTTATTTTTTTCTTTTTTCATGTTGTTGATCATTGCTATTGCTGTGATTTGAGATTGATCTAAAGGTGAAGTCCGCCATGCTCTGTTTATGGGTGATTGATTTGGTGTTTTGTTTTATTAAAAGTTTGTTTGATTCAAACTCTCAGGTCAGGGATAGGGATAGGCATTTTAATTTGTTATCTAACAAAATCAGATTTGGAGTAGATAACTCCCTGGTCAATAAGAATTAGCACAAGAAGAAAAATAAATAAACAAAAGAGGAGAAGAAAATAAATAGCAGAGTCGAAGATTCGTCCCTCCATCTACCAGAGAAGAAAGGGAATAAAAAATAAATAAATATAAAAATATAAGAAAATAAAATAAATAAAAATATAATTAGGGTGAGTACTCTTAGGATGCTTTTTTTTTTAATTTTTAATTTTTATTTGTTTTGCGTTATTGAATACTTATTCCCCTGTTTCAAATTTCATGTGGGCCCCATCTATTGGATTCGAGAGAGGGTGCCTAATCCCTTCCCTCTCACATCCTCGGGTTACTAGAGTCACTATTAATGAAAACGTTTATGATGAATATCCTAGAGGTCCCATCACCATTTCACTTACTTGATGGGTAGCGAATCTAGTCCCGCCCAAGTGAGTCATTTTCTCGACGTTCACAAATTGACAACTCTACTGGGGAGTTCTTGTAAAAATTTATTTAAATCCAAAAAAGTGAAATAGAAAAAAAAAAGAGAAAAAGGGTAAGAAAGAAAGAAAAATAAAAAACAAAAAAAATCAAATTTCCCATTAGAAAAAGAAAAATCAAAATCACATAAACAGTAAAAAATATAATAATAAATCCAAAAAAATAAGAGAGAAAATTAAAGGGGAAGTTTTTAAATAGGAAAAAGAAAAAGAAAAAAAAGAATAAATATATAAAAAATGTAAAGAAAACAAAAAAAAATTATGAAAAATCCAAATATAAAGTGTCAAAAAAATAAAATTAAAAGCAAAAAAAATTATAAAATAACAATTGTAAATAAAAGAAATTACAAATATATGGAAAATAAAAAAATCAAATAAGGAATTAAAAAATCAGTAAAAATAGAAATACTAAAAAAAAGGAATAGAAATGGGAGAGAAAAAATAAAAAAAAAAAAGAAGAAAAAAATGAAGGAATGAAAAGAAATATGGAAAAAGAGAATAAGAAAGAAAACAAACAAAAAATCATTTAAATAAGAGAAATTTTGAATATTTCTTTAGAGTAATTAAGAAAATTAATTATAGAAAACAAATATATAAAAGATAAAAAATAAAAAGGCCAAGAATTAAAGATGTAAAAAGCAGAAAAAATTCAAAAACAAAAACAAAATGTTCAAAAAAATTTAAAAATTTTTAAAAAATAATAAATAACATCACCTTAGATCAATCAAGGAGTTACAAGTAAAAAAAAAAAGACATGGAAGAATAAGCTAAATATGATATAATGGTGCACAATGATACCCTTTCTAGAAGAAGTTATTCTTGAAAGTCCAGAATTCAAAAAGCATTGCGGTTCAGCCTAGATTCTTTATCATGTCTGAGGTCCCTCCTAAGACCGATTGCATCCCTCAAGTGGCAGTCCCACCAAACAGTGTCAACTGTGTTGACTCATGTCCCTTATAGTGACTACCTCCATCTCCAGGAAAGATTGAATGAGATATCTATTAAGTTGGCCAAATTAGAAGTTGAGAAATCCCAAACTGCTCAATTTGCTCCTATAATGGGAGCCCAACAATCTTTTCCTCCTACATCCTATGCTTTTGCATCATCTTCATCCCAAAACCTTGGTTTCATGGCAAAAATAGCATGCTGGTCACCTCCCTTTGTCTTTACTACAAGAACCAAATAGGCTCATTAGTTGATGACATTTTCCACCCATAACTTCGAGAATCCAGTCATACTTCAACCCACTACTACATCCTTGGGATGAAAGAATTTGAATATGACTATCACCCAGTCTTCGCTCCAAGATCCCCTCAAGATTGAATTAGACCAAATGAAAGATGAGCTAAAGAGGTTGAAAGATGTTTGGAATTTAGGAGTTATAGATTTTAAAGAGTTATGCCTATACCCTGATGGGAAGTTACCTGTTAAGTTCAAAATTCTAGACCTTGAAAAATATGATGGGAAGGGATGCCTGCAAACCCATCTAAAGATCTTTTGTGGTGAAAAGAAAAAAACTTCGAAAGGTGTTTTAGAGGCATTCTTAGACCAATTTTCTTATAACATATTGTTAGCACCTGATTGAGTAGATCTCGAGCCTATGACTTAGAAGTCAAGATAAAGTTTCTTGGATTATGCATATCAGTGGCGTGAAGTGGCAGCTAAGTTATGGCACCTGATGCCAAAGGAAAAGGTGGTGCGGTTGTTTATCAAGATATTAAAGGATCCATATCATACATTACTAATTGCAAAACCTTTGAATGATTTTAGTGATGTTGTGAAGGGAGAGAATCGAAGAGGCTCTTAGGCAATGTCGAATCAACCTGGTGATGATCCCTAGAAATTCACCATCAGTTAGGATTCCTCTCCAAAATATAATGAAGGGAATGAAGTGCAAGCTATTTGAGTCTCAAGTACCTCAAGCCCATTATCCCAAAAGTTTTAAAGCTGCAGCTTATCCCGAATCTTCTTAGACCAGTTGAGCCGCACCTAAGCAGACATATTATCCTTCACTCATACAAGCACAAACATATCATTTGCCTCACATAACCCTAATTACTCAGTAGTCTCCTCAAAAAGAAAGAATAAAGCTTTCCCCATTGCTATGTGCTCATTCTTAATTACTCCTTGCTTTAGTTCAAGGTGGATTTTTGTGACTACTTAAATGGAGGCTTCCATGGGAGCCCAAGCCTAGAAATTATGACAAGAATGCTCATTATGATTATCATCAATAAGGACTCGATTACACCATCGACCACTACTAGTAATTGAAGTTTTCAATTCAAGATTTGATTCATGGTAACATTCTCACTTACTAAGACCTTGTGCAAATGCAACATTTTACAAAAGTCCCCCAGAACCTACTGCTTGATTCAAGGGAAAAATTTGACACTTCTAGCATTTTTAAGATCTTAGCATTCTTATTACTCCCTTTAGAGCCCCACCAATGGCATCAGCTAGTTTGACCTCTTGGCCTTGACCAAAGCATGTTGTTAATTCTCTGCCAACTTTAAGGGGAGGTAGTCACTATGAGGAGAAAAATTTGATGTCATTACAGCCTCGATTGAGCAAAGTCACAAATTCCAATTTTGAGCCATCATCGGTAATTGAAGACTTAACCTTTGTGCGGATTGCATAATGTGCTATTGAGAGCCCAGCTAAGGAAGACATGTTTGTGATCGATTTGGATGTTTCGCCAAGAGTTGAGAATAATTTGTCTGTTTGCTCGACTATTTCAAATGTTGCTTCTAATACTAGGGCACCTTTGTTAGTTTAGATGTAAATTCAGGAATAGGGAAACAATGCTCTCTACCTTACTTCCACATTCATTGAGAGCATCTTTGCTTCATTGTCTATAATCCCTATCCCTTTCTGTTTCCGTATCATTCAAAGACATACACTAAACTATGTTTGGCCTGATCCCTCTTATAGGGATATGTAGAGTAGCCTATCTCACGGGCATGGCCTCTTCCTTCAAAAATTTACCATTTTCCCCCAATCCTTTTCTATCATTTGCTTTTCCCTGAATCACTTATTCATGATGGAACAATAAATCCCATTGTGTCTCATCACCCTTAGAAAAAGATGAAGATTCCCCTTTCTAAGAAAGTTGCATAATTGAAGCCTAAAATAATCAGGGATTTGCAATGAATTTCAAAGTCATGTCTTTGTAAAAAGCTAACTGACAATCATTGACTCACATCTAGAAATACCCAGCAAAAGGGGATAGCCCAATAAATAAAAGCACTGACCCCACCCATATGCACCTCACTGAACATTGCTAACAACCCTAAGCTTACATCCCAATCTTTTTTCATGAGAAACCAAATATCCTAAACTAGGGAAGTTTTGACAATTTAAGCATGTATCCTCTACGAATTTCCCCAGAGTTAGCACAAAGTAAGGATATCATCATGACCTAGTGCTTCACTAATTGGTAAAAGAAAGAACTGGAGGCCGCTTTGGTCATTTTTAATTCTCAAGTGACCCTATTAATCCTTAAAATCTTCTAGCCAGCTCGATTGAGCCAATGCATAAATACTTTTTCCTTGGTAAACTTGTTAAATTCCCGGTGCACCTTTTATAGGGCCAAAAAAAGAGAAAATAAATAAAAAAAGAGAAGAAGAAAGAGGAATGAGCAATGAAGAAGAAACTAGGGCAACATAGAATGGAGGAATGGTTAAGGAAGTTTGAAAAATTGGAAAACTCTAAGGAAATGGAAGTCAAAGAAATTCAAAGTAGGGAATTTGGGGAAGATGAAAAGTGAAAGGGAATAATAGAGAAATATTTGCAGAAGGTTAAAAAAACTAGGGCAAATATATGTTCCAATCATTTTAGAATCAGTTGGATTGAGTATTTGTTTATCGATTCTCTAGCATGTGAAGTCCTCCATGATCAGTGAAGTAACATGGCTCATATTTGAAGATGTAAGGAGTATGTGAAAAGAAAGAAAATGTAAGAAAGAAAAAATGAGAAAAGCAAAAGGAATAAGAGAATATAAACAAAAAATGATTATGAGAAATAGTACCCCCGCATAAAGGTCAAGCATATGATTTCCAATTGTAAATATGCTTTTGAGCCTTTCACCCTTCATTTTAGATCCCTGCCCCAAACCACATTTCGTCTCACTCACTAAGTTTTCCTCGATCCATTAAAAAATGGTAATTTAGTATAGAATAGACCTAATTGGCTGGCGATGAAGGATTTTGTTTTGAACCTTCTTCAATCAAGTATCTCTCATCACAAATCTTCTTGTTAACCATGGACTGGTGCAATTTCTTATAAAACCCGAGTGTTTTCCAAAGCGAATTTGTGATTGTCTCATTCGCATTTTTGATGCACATGCCTTTATAATTGCTATGGTTTTAATTAACTTCTTTTTGAAGAGGGGAAAAATACTTTTTTTTCTTAAGGCGTGACATGGGTCCCTTTGAACATAATTGTTCTGTCATGAATCAATGCTAGTGACATCTCCTATTTTCCTATTTTAATCTCATAGCTCCCTAGAAGAATGTATAATAAAAAAGAAAATAGAAATTTTCATCTCCTTTATGTTTGAGTTGCATTATCTTTCTACTCCAAAAGTGACAAAAAAAAAAGAGAAGTAAAACAAGAAAAAAAAAACAGAAAAGAAGGAAGAAGAAAAAGAAAAAAAAGAGAGATAAAATGAGGGTAACCTATGGCCTTTGACAACTAAATCGAGCATAGATACGTCTCAAAGAAGAATGTCAAGCCGCACCATTGCAAAAGTCTTTCAAAAGTGAATTCAATTGTTCATTGTGCACCAAAAAAATATAACAAAAAAAGAAGAAAAATAATAAAAAAACAAAAAAAAAACATAAGTAATAAAAAGAAAATGCAAAGTGTGGTAAAAATGCAAAGAAAAATGATTCCCAACAAGGAGAATGAACAAGTGAGAAATGAGAATTAAGCTAAACCGAATTTGTTGAGATGATATTTCCTTATTTTTTATCGCATTTTGCATGTTCTTGGCATTTTCGAATTTTCTATTGTTCATCGCCTTTGATCTATAGAACCTGCGGCAAAGGCTCGAAAGTGCAAAGCCTTCGAGTCAGGGATAGGGGTAGGTATTTTGATTTGTTATCTAACAAAATCAGATTTGGAGAAAATAACTCCCTGATCAAAGAGAATTAGCACAATAAGCAAAATAAATAAAAGAGGAGAAGAAAAGTAGAACCGAAGATTCATCCCTCCATCCACTAGAGAAGAAAGGGGATAAAAAATAAAATATAAAAATACAAGAAAATAAAATAAACAAAAATATTATTAGGGTGAGTTCTCTTGGGACGCTTTTTTATTTTTATTTGTTTTTCATTATTGAATACTTATTTGTATTTGTGATTGCCCATGTTTCAAATTCCATGTAGGCTCCACCTATTGGTCCCATCACCTCCATTTCACTTACTTGATGGGTGCGACTCTAATCCAACCCAAGTGAGTCGTTTTCCCGATGCTCACAAGCAGCATGTCTCAGCTGCTAGGGTGAGACCCTAAGCATAGCTAGTGGGTGTTTATCAAAAGCATTGAACCCGAACCAATTTTTGTTTATGCTTTGAACATTGGAGATAGATGGGTTACACATAATCCAAGACTTGATTATAGTACGACACTATGGGTTGGACTGGGTTGTCTTTGATATGCCAACTAGTGAGATCCATCAAGGATTAAATACTAAGGTATGTTGGGGTAGTATAAGAATTCACCTAAGTGGTTGATCATAGTGATAGATCATCCCCTTTGTTGGACAAAGTAAATATCATGGTTTATACTCTCCCTGATAGAAACTAAAATGCTGGCAATGGATTTCAGCTATGTTTGAAATTTGATTTTACAAAATGTATTTATATATTATATACTACTATTTTATGAAAAAAGGTTTGCAAAAGGTTTTAATCCGGAGTATCCATCTAAGTAGAGGATGTGACACTGTGCTTTGTAGCCAAGGGAGATGTTCTTTTTTATCAAACAATGTTTTGATCATTATGGGCCAAAAGGTTAAGTGTAAGAGACCATTATAGGGTTGATTACCTGATGGGCTTTATTTCCCATAAGTCCATTATCCTTGGGTCTTCACAGGGTGGTTGAATACAAGGAGCAAGGATCATTTAGATGTAAATATTGCGCCCAGACTAAGTCCATACTAATTGGCTCAGGGGTTCACTTCCCTAAGCAATGAATTCGGCCTAACCTCTTTCAGGAGTAGGACCAAACCCTTATGGACTTACATGAGACCTTTGTAGGGTTCTATGCTATAAAATATCAGGCCCAAAGTGGCCATGCAACACTTAGGGATGTGAGCCTTTAAGAGAAATGGGCCTAAGGCCCATTACTAATATGATTAGTTAAGTTGTCACATGACAACTTTGTCATGTGATTTGGGTCAAAACCAGGTATGGATCTGATCCAAATCAGATTTGGATCCAATCTAGTTGGATAGCAGACTTGTCAAAATTAGAGTTGCTTAATCAGTTTCTCCCGTACACTATGCCAACTCTAGTTGAAGGCCGATTTTGGAACTGATATTGGGTGTGAACTTCCACCTTAGTAGCTTCAACATGTGGTTTCTGTATCAGCTATAATTCCCTTTCAGTTTGGTTTCAAATCTAGTCCAATTCAGTGGAAAATCAATCTTAAAAATTCAGTTTTCAAATTTACCAAGAAATCGGTTCGTGAAAGGGTTAGAAAATTTTTTGAAAATTTTCCCAACCATCAAGCATGGTTTGGCCATCCATATGATGGATACTACACCCTTCCAATAGTGGTATCAAAGAACTTGATTCGGTTCTTGAATTGAAGCCAATCAGATTTGAAAGAAAGTTCAAATCGGCAAGAACTAATCTAATTGATTTGACATGGTCAACATGAAAAACTAAGAATTTGGTTCTCATATTTGGGGCCTATGATCTGAAAATTAATCTTTATTTTTCTTGACATTATTTAGAATTTTCTAT
Organism: Nelumbo lutea; assembly: GCF_056320005.1. Taxonomy (NCBI): domain Eukaryota; kingdom Viridiplantae; phylum Streptophyta; class Magnoliopsida; order Proteales; family Nelumbonaceae; genus Nelumbo; species Nelumbo lutea. The sequence goes on from NC_142691.1 coordinate 34,987,088, forward strand.
ACTGAATTCTTGAATTCTTGGTCTGAATGTGTGATGGAGATCAAATTCTTTGATAGTTGCAAGATGTATGCCCACCATGCGATTATTTGATTATTTGGTCCATAATTAATTCTTTTTATTTTTCTATAAATAATGTATTAGTATTTTCTGATGTAAGCATTAGAAATTAGGGTTTTTCTATTTTATTTACATCAAAAAACTTGCCGGAGATCATGGAGAAGGAGATTAATGTGAAGATAGCAGTTTGATAGCTTCCAACTTTTCGTCGGATTAAATTTGGACAATCGCACTATCCTTTAATTCAAGAGTGATTTATAGAGGCAATCAAATATTTAACAATTTAATTTTATCACAACCTTCTTTTTGCACATGGTTCCTACTTGGATTTGTCTATGCTTAAACATAATAATGACATTATGAAAATGATTCCCGCTAGATTGAACACCTTGACCTTGAACTTCCTATAACTTATCAACTCCATTTCATTTATTTATTTGTTGGGTCCTAGATGTTTGTGTGTTTGTCCCTTCATACCATTTAGTAGGTTAGAAAAGCATATTTACTATTTGATCTGATGCTTGAATATTCAATGCATGGGTGAGGGGCCTCCCTAACAATCTAAGCTTGATTAATGATCTATTTGGGTTAGAAAACAACTAGTTAATTAGTTCGGTTGGTTGGGTTTAAGCTAAATTGGTTTTACTTGATGGAAATATCACTATATATATCAACCAATGGAAGAAATTTGAACTCAATAAGAAACAAATAAAAGATACTGATCCTTTTATTATTTGGTCGTAAATTGATGTTTATACCGTTGGGTTCTTTGATTTTTCTATCAGTGTTTTTTCCGATAAATAACCTAGCTCTTTGATTCATTTGGTTGTCCTAGATGGTTTAGCAATAATATGGTACTGGTAGTGTTTATTAAGTTGAGATGTATTTACCTTTGCCACCAAGCTTAACATAGTTAAACTCTTGTATTTAGCTTTTAAGAAAGGAACCTTTTGTATTTTAGATTTTGTATGTTGTGACATTCCATTTTATTTGTCAATTATTTTTCTACTTGTTACTTTAAAGTTGGTCTTCTTTGTTTCTAGAAGTTGACTATATTTTCAATTTACTAGTTAATTTCTCTGTTTTTATCCATTTTATAAGCATGCATTTGAATGGCTGGCAATAAGGACAAGTTCATAGTAGTCTTATTAGTGAATTTTGTGGACGGTTGTATATTTTTAATGGCCATATAAGATTGAATTAAACATTGAATTGTGCTCATGTCATCTGATATGAGAAGTATCTAAACTAGTCAGTTGTGTAAATTGCATTAAGTACATTATCAAATGCTGGTCCCACCTATCTGGGTGAGGAGTGGATTAGATATGCATCTAACTTCCAACATTTCCTCTACAAGGAGTGTCTGCTCTCTGTCTCAAACTCATGTTCTCATATTTGTCAGCTTATGGTTTTTCCATTGCATGAAACAATGGCTGTTTGATTGCATTATATTAACAGGTTGGAAATTTTTCAAGCTGGTTAGTTTGATCATTTAACCATTTTAAACTGGATTTCTAGAGCCCATCACTCTATGCAAGAACAAAATAGGGGAACTACTAGTATGCGACTAAATCTACTCCTATTTTGGTGTGGTGGTCACTCAGAAACTAACCAACATATTTACAAGAAAGCAAATACGAGAAATAAGTGTTTAGTTCTACTGAAGCTACTACTATTTGTGATCTCAGTCCTTGATGGTTTAAAAAAGAAGGATCTACATGCATATTGTAGGACCTTTATTGGGTCAAACAAAAAGGCTCCATTTGTTTTCCCAGAAAGTATGTGAAGAAACTTTTGAAACAAGTGTTTGGTTGATCTAACAATGCAGGTCTGGCCCATTATAGGATTTTCTTGGCTCCTAAAATTTTCCTTTAAATGATGTTTATGTTTCCCTCAAGAACTATCTTTAATTAAAACAAAATTTAGTGCAGATTGCAACATGGGTAAGTAGGGCCCAACAACAATTGATTTTTAAATTGTTTATGAAAAATTATTTTCTTTCATTTTCTATCTTTCCTAATATTGTTTTACCTTTTTATATTTCCTTGGCAACCAAATGGAGCCACAAAAAGCACACATTTAATTGGAACAATATAGATAAGTTGTCAAGACTTACATAAGTGTCTCCACATTTTTTGTCAGGAACATTCAACAAGTTAATTTTATTCCTTGAATACCTTACACTTGAAGAAATAAAAGAAAAGAAAAAGAAAAACAATTAACAATTTTAACATTCAATGTAGAATTCTTAAAGGATAAAAACAAATCCACATGTAATATCAGATCATGTGCTAATATTAAAAGAACTCATCGATTGAGGGGATTGACTTTTAATCACTTTGCAGAATAACATCAAGTTTATATTACACAATTAATAATTAGATTTTCATACATGATTTTATATCTCTAGAATTGTGATTGCTAACCTATTTTCTATTATTTGTTATGGGTTGAACATGTTAAAGGATATACTCACACGTGGATGGAGCGAGATATATTTGATCGAATTATATGCGACAAGTTTTTTATGGATTTAGTTTTATGTATTCAAGATCTCAAATTGTAATAGATTTTAAACCCATGGATGTATTAAAGAACCTTGAGATACAATTCATTTTTTTTCATTATATAATCTTTTATTGAAAATTTGCGTTCAAGTTTCATCTTATATTAGGAATGAAATAAGTTGTGTTTGCATTCGATACATGAAAAAAGGCTTCAAAAAAGTAATGAATAAAATTTCAAGATCTAGCCATTAACCACAGATTAACAATTTTAATTACGGATTATTAAAAACCGTAGCTGTAGATTTATATTTTTTGCTACAGATTGCTGAAAGCGTAGCTATAGCTTTTTATTTTTTAGCTACGGATTAGCAGAATCTGCAGTTATAGGTTTATAATTTTAGCTACAGTCACATTAAACTGTAGCTATAGATTCCTATTTGTAGTGACATTTAGCTACGATCAAAACCGTAGCTATAGGTTAGTTTTAGCTACGGATTCTAGCATCCGTAGCTATTGCCTATAGCCACCATAGCTATTGCTACTATTTTTCGACCGTAGCTAGGCCATAACTATTGACCTATAGCTACGATTTTGTCTGTAGCTATATGTCTGTTCTTGTAGTGCAGGTTGACCTTAACATAGCAGACACAAATGAGTATGGGCTTGGGAACAAACTTACAAATAGTCAATTAGCTCTGCATGCATTTATCTAGCTAGATCCAACAATAAGAAGTTCCTAGCAAAATAATCTGCAATAAGAGAATCCATTCCAAATTTGCATTCTTTGTGTGTGAACTTCAAATGACATGAAAATACACAAATCCCTCCAAAAGACTTAAATAAACACAATAGCCTATACATCTAAGGCCAAGTACGTCCAGCTGTCAATGTTTCTGAAAACACGAACACATTGACAGATATACCAACATGGTGCAGATATGGATGAGCTGCAAAAGTAAGTAACAAGTTGATGGGAAATTATCAGCTTATCATGTGCTTTGAAGATGAATTCTTGAATTTGTTGGAATGGTCTAGTTTTCCAAGTTCGAAGCTCTAAAAGTCCCAAGGTGGAAAAATATGTTGTATATTCAAGTATAGCTTTCAAAGTTATATATTGTTATTTTTTTTATGTAAATGAATAGCTTGGTTCTCTAATGCTGGCCTAGGTAAGGCTGTCTGCACCTACCTACCTGAACCAGGTTTCCCTATCTTTCCCCTTCCTTTTCTTTCAAACAAAACACAGCCTAAAGGTGACAAATCTTGGCTTCACATGCCTGCCTACACCTAATGTATCCCTTGGCTGGCTTGAAATTTTCACCTTCACTACTTCTCCTTGGGAGGTGTTCTTGAAGCTTATAATGCTCTTGATATGCATGCTGCAAGTTTGAGGATTTTAGTAGCGAAGCGAAAAGTTCTTCGCTAGTTGTATTGATCTCTTCTCAGATGGTATTTGTACATGTTAGTAGCGCCTAAAGTAGAAGCATATAGTAGGAAGGAAGGTCCAAGGTTGAAGATGATGGTAAGATGGTGGGTTGGGTCACAAGTGGAGGTAGGAGAGAAGATAACAAAAGACACATGTAGAAGAATTTAAATAAGGAAGCTGAATAGTCAAAGGATGAATAAGATATTACTGGAATAAAAAAGCAAAAGGTATACCATAAGCATTTTTTGACCAATAGCATATTACTTGAACTATGTCCATGTAAAACATAAACTAATGAAGGTCAATAGGATGAATTGGTCATAAACACAAAGAATTGCAGAGAAATACTAATTTGTCAATAAAAATTCCATTTCTTTCCTCTTAAAATAAAAAAATTACACTTGGAAAAAAGGTAAGTAAGAATATGAAGTAAACAAAGTTCTTTGGAACACAATTTAAGGACATCAACATTCATCTTGAGAGTAGATATTCTCAATTTTATGGAGTAAAAAAGAGGAAAAGTCATGAGCACTCCACCTCTTGGTAATTATCAGCGATGAAGGCAGAAGCATTTGTCAGTGATATTTTGTGGAAATGAGAAGAATATAATTTAATGAGGAAATGATCCTTTCAAGATGATAAAGCTTAAAATTGAATAATTGGGAGATGAATGCAAAATATTATTAAAGATCCATAAGAAGAAGGCAAGTACTGTTAGTCAATAGGACTTTCAAATCCCCTCAATTACTCGTTGATATTAAATCGGTACCTACCTAGTGGAATGATTTCTGAGGCTTCCCAAATTTTGCATAGCTTGATTGAACAGTAGACTTGAATAACCAAGAAACTAATAGGAATGAAATGAATGTTATCAAGATCTAGAAATTAAAGGAGAATGAGTAAGATGTGAGTTGTCCTAGTAGGTCCCTTTAGAATCTTCACTAACCTAATCCTAGAACTCACAAGATGGGCAAACTACAGGAGAATGCATTGTTCTGATTAAAAGCTGAAATTGTATTGATTAAAAATATCAAAATCTGAAAAAGAAAAGATAATTTGTTTTTTCAGTTGAAGCCTGTGTCAATTGCCATAAATGTTTCTATGAAATCATAGTAAACAAAAACAGTAACTTATTTCCTGTTATTTATTGAAAATGGATTTCAATTCTAATGCCAATTGTGATTCTAATTCCGATCATGAACCAAACAGACCCTAAGTAAAGTGTCATTTACAAGAAAGCTTAAAATAGCCAAGTCTGTGTGGAGGTTTTCCAGTTCTTTCTGCTACTACAAGAGCCACCATAAAGGTTAACGAATTACAGTTAACACTTACTTCACAATCAAGATTCAAGTATGCAAAGTCAGTAGTGAGTCAAGCACTTGGTTATTCTTCTTCTTCCTTTTTTTCAATTCATACTCAAGCACTTTCTTTGCTTAATTTCTTTGTCCATTCCTGCATCAATTCTCACTTTCCTTTCGATTCCATCCCTTGTCTACTCAACACAGTCACTCTCACTCGTTCTCTCGCTTGATTACTAATCCATGACTTGTGTTTTTTTTTTTATGTAACCTAGACTTGCATCCCAAGTAAACAAATTGGAATTTTCACTTTAATTTTTGCTATGAAGAGAAAAGAATATGACTTTTCCTTGGTTTTTTGAAGACTATAACAGGAGTCTTCTACTTCAGCATTGCACACTCCATACTCTTCTCTTTGTTGTTGCACTTTGCTTCTCATTCCTCTATCATGCTCGTACCGTCAACGAACCATTCAATCTAAAAGCTTAAGTTGTTAGGTGAAGTCCCTGAATAAGTTTTTATTCTCTTATACTGTCAAGAATATTAGACAATTACTTGAACGACCAAAGAGGTACTCAGTTATTCTCTTGCTTTCCTGTTTTTTATCAACATTTTTGTTGAAGATTCTCAGTTTAGTTTCTGTTGCAAGTTTGGGCTTTTCCATTAATTTGAATTTGAATGAAACAAGATGATGTTTGTTGCATCTTATTCCTTTCCTGAAAATGATAGTGTGGTGTGTGTTCTTCTATTGCTTGTGTATGAAATTTGGAGAATCAATCTAGTGAAATGGGATGATATTTGTTGCATTTTTTTCACTTCCCTGAGAATGTGGAGTACTGTGGTTCCAAAAATTTTGGTAAGTCCTGTTTGATGCATGAAGGTTTGGGAATCAATATAATGAAATTTGTTTTCCACTTTGAAGATGCAGGTGATTTTTGGCAGCATGGTTGTTTCTACTTGAAACATTGCCACATCAGTACCACCTACTCACCTAGGTGTTTTGAGTTTAAATGTGAATTTTCTATTTGGTTAAGACTGTTTTGAGTTAAAACAGTCATAAACATCTTCTAAAAACATAATTCAGGGGTGTTGAGCTCTCTATTTGAAGAAATAGTCCAATGACCTAGCTCTTAGATGGCATCCTATGTGACAATGGAGAAATATAGTGGGCCTTTCCCAAAAAGAACATGGGGTAAGACAGTATGGAAGTTGATGCGTGTGCTAAAAGTCTTTAGAGCATATAATCTAACAGATTGTTTGGTCCTTGTAGCTTATCCTAGATGGGTTTTGATTAACTTAGTTGAACTTAGTTCATACAATGGTATCTCTCTAATAAAAGCATTTTTTGTTGTGGTTTGACTTTAACATAGTAGAGAGCATCCCTTTCAAAGTTGTATTCTTTGTGTATGGACTTCATTCTTGAACAAAATTCTCACCAGAGAAAACCTAATGAAGATAGGAACGTATCCGAATAGCACAAGCTGTGTGTTTTGCAATGGATACTTGGAAATTGTGGATCATTTACTTACACATTGTAATTTTGCATAAGGGATAGGGATGGCAATTTACCCTTGTAAAACCGGGGCCCCACCCCACCCTGCCCCAAATGGGGCAGGTTTTCCCCAACCCTAAACAACGACGGGGCAGGGACGGGGAAAATAATTCTCCTCGAATCAAGTACGGGGCGGGAATGGGTTTTGTATATAATTCCCCGAACTCTAAGGTAGATTAATAAAATATCTCTAAGTTTAATATTGATATTTAAAATATCTCTAAGTTTTTTCTAAATTTTTAAAATCCTAGGACCCCATAATTTTATTTTTTAATTACCCCTAAAGTATTATAATTCAATTCTAAAATACCCCCAAATTCCTATATCCTATGTATAAATTGTCCATAAAATAGACAATTTTTAAGTAATTGCCTTGGAGCGAGAAAAATTTGGGGATTCCCCGTCCCCAATGGGGAATGGATGCCCCGCCCCGCCACCGGGGATGGGGCGGGTACAGAGCAAGATATCATGACTTCGGGGCAGGGAGGGGGAGGGGGTGGCCCACCCCATTGCCATTCCTAATAAGGGACTACACAAAAAGCATAATACAATCTTTTGTGTACTGATTACATTGTATGCTCGGTAACAAAAAGACTAATAAAATCAAAGAAAGCAGGAACCAAATCATTGCTCATATCATTGATCACATATTTATGGAACAAGAAGAAGAAGAAAAAGAGAAAGAGAACAAAAGTTGCAAATCCTTCCTACTGAGTGTATTTATTCTTCATGGTCTTCAGACAGAAAATCTAATTTTCTCCAACGGAGCAGTTTTCCTCTTCGAGATCTTCATCTTCATCATTGAAATTTGTTGGGACAACCTTATTCAGCTTCTTCTCTAGTTTAGAAATTTCATTTTGCAAAATTTGATTTTCAGTTTCAAGACTTTTACACTTCCAACGTAAATATTCCAAGTCTTCAAAGTTGACATCCTTTATTGTTATACTAAATTGATCCGCAATTTTTTTAATTGCTTTATAGGAGGCATCTTGTTCCTTCTCTTTCTTTGAACTTGCTAATTTTTCAAAAAACATCCAAGTCTCTCCACCAATATTAAGAGTAATTACAACTCTAAATTCCCGCTCTACAAACTCAACTACAACTCTTGCGGGTGGCAAATCCATTCTCAAACTCAATTCATTAAGGACATTTTTAAAGGAAATTGAATATTCATTCCTTGCTGCCATAGTTTCTGCAACAAATAGATAAACAAAAAATCAAAGTTGAATTTTTTTATATGATAATAGTTACAAAGAAATCAGTGCAACCCTGAAATGGGTGAAATTAAAATCTCTATCCCTTTAATCCTGATGGAAGTAGGAGTCCAAGTCTCTGCTACAACCAACTAACTGGCTGGCACCTCTAACACAGGCTTAAGTTCAAAACCATATTATCATGTTAATCTCCAAATCAAGAAGTTGTATAAAAGAGAAGGGACCTATGACATGAAAATAACATGGAGAAGCCCTAAGACCATAGAAGCTACATAGCAAACTCCATTTATCAAAGCATAAATAATTTCCAATCTCTCTCTAACAATTTTGTGTTATGGGTTGGGATTGTTGTAAAACCACTACCTAAGCCAAGGTTGAAGTGAAGAGATATGCAACTCTGTAGACCAAGTCAAGCATTCAAGAAGGCCTACGTTTGTGGTGAACAAGTAAACTAAATAAAGCACTCAAGAAGGCCTATGTACCACCAAAAATTTGCAACCCAAAACTAGAAAAATATGCAACCAAAACACATAAGTAGAAAAATTATGCAACCACAAAAACGCCCTCATAAGTAAAAACTCCATCCACCAAGAGCTCTCACCTCAGAAGACACAAACTCAGAAGAGATAGATAGCTTAGATGCATAGACAAAGACACCTTAGATGTGTAGTAAGTACTACAAGGAGGGAAGTCGTCAACTCTATCTTCTTCCAATCGTTGTTCTTGTTGTGAACTCAATCTTGTAGTCAACAAATGATTTATAAGGGCATTTTCCAGTCCAACGGTCAAGCACGAACACCTCCCGACTCTTTTCTTGAAGATAGTAAATTTCGGCATGCTCCAATGGAAGTTTTTTCAACTGTTCTTCCATATAAAGTACACTTATACCTCTGCAATGTACAGATGAACATGATGCTGTCCATGATAGAATGGAATGGTTCCTCTCTTGTCAAATTTTCGGTTTTTCAAGAACATAGGAACTCTACTTCCGTTACAAAAAAAATGATTAAAAAAATGATTATTTGATTTTAATGAAGCCAAGAATGCAAGAACCTGCTCCAAATTTGGCATCCAAGCAAACTAGAATGAAATCAAAATCTTCAAGGTTGATCAGTGCTCTTTTTCGACATATTGCAACAAAATCTTCTCTTCAACGGTTGTAAGAATGGAATGGCTACAAAATCTTCTCTTCAACGGTTCTCTCTTTAAGGGTTGATCATTGCTCTTTTAAACATGTTCAGCAAAATTTCTCTTCAACGTTTGTAACAATGGAATGGCTGCAAAATCTTCTCTTCAATGCATTCTCTTCAATGATTCTCTCTTTCAATGCTACAAAATCTTCCACTTCCTTTACAACAAAATGATTAAAAAATGACTATTTGATTTTAAAGCAACGCAAGAATGAAATAACTTGCTCCAAAATTTTGGGTTTGCAATAATGCATGAAAGCTCTATGTATCAACCTGTCTTCTTATGCATTGAAGAAGATATTGGAGAAAGACATCTTTACCCTTTATATCATTGCCCCTAGGGGGCAAATACGGTTTTAAGGAGAGTGACCAAGTGGCGCGACTCAGCCCTTCATCTTCCTACAATTCCCAGTTTCGAGTTCCTACAACTTCATACCACTGCAACTTCAGTTTCGGGTTTGGGGGTGCTTTTTACATGCACGCGTCGAGCCGAGTCGGGCCGGGTTGGGGCGTGGGTGTGGGTGTGGGCACGGATGCTGGTGTGGATGCGGGCGCGTGTACGTGTACGCGCGATGCACTGAATCATTTTGTTTATCTGAAGAGGCTTCTGTATAAAATGATACATCTGTGTCCATTCGGGTCTGAGAGCACTCTATAAAAGGAGTGTTGGCCGACGCAGTCAACACACACACCATTTTTTTCGACATTCTTTTCTCTGAGAAATCTGAGCATCAATATTTAGTGGTTTGCGGAGGTCTGGTAACTGAGTGCATGCCTATCAGTGGCCTATGGACTGTTTTATCGTGGCAACTGGTTTGTGATCACCCGGTTGCACCATAGGGGGCAAATACGGTTTTAAGGAGAGTGACCAAGTGGCACGACTCAGCCCTTCATCTTCCTACAATTCCCAGTTTCGAGTTCCTGCAACAACTCCATACCACTGCAACTTCAGTTTCGGGTTGGAGGGTGCTTTTTACATGCGCGCGTCGAGCCGAGTCAGGCCGGGTCGGCCAGGTTGGGGCGTCGGCGTGGGCGTGGGCGTGGGCGCGGATGCGGGTGTGGGTGCAGGTGTGGGCGCGTGTACGTGTACGCACGATGCACAGAATCATTTTGTTTATCTGAAGAGGCCCTTGTCTGAAATGATACATCTGTGTCCATTCAGGTCTGAGAGCACTCTATAAAAGGAGTGTTGGCTGACCCAGTCAACATACACCATTTTTTTCGACATTCTTTTCTCTGAGAAATCTGAGCATCACTCTTCAGTGGTTCGCGGAGGTCTGGTAAGTGAGTGCACGCCTACCAGTGGCATATGGGCTCTTTTATCTTGGCAACTGGCTTATGATCACCCGTCTGCACCATAGGGGGCAAATACGGTTTTAAGGAGAGTGACCAAGTGGCACGACTCAGCCCTTCATCTTCCTACAATTCCCAATTTCGAGTTCCTGCAACAACTCCATACCACTGCAACTTCAGTTTCGGGTTGGAGGGTGCTTTTTACATGCGCGCGTCGAGCCGAGTCAGGCCGGGTCGACCAGGTTGGGGTGTGGGCGTGGGCGCGGATGCAGGTGTGGGTGCGGGTGCGGGCGCGTGTACGTGTACGCATGATGCACTGAATCATTTTGTTTATCTGAAGAGGCCCTTGTCTGAAATGATACATCTGTGTCCATTCGGGTCTGAGAGCACTCTATAAAAGGAGTGTTGGCTGACCCAGTCAACACACACCATTTTTTTCGACATTCTTTTCTCTGAGAAATCTGAGCATCACTCTTCAGTGGTTCGCGGAGGTCTAGTAAGTGAGTGCATGCCTACCAGTGGCATATGGGCTCTTTTATCTTGGCAACTGGCTTATGATCACCCGTCTGCACCATAGGGGGCAAATACGGTTTTAAGGAGAGTGACCAAGTGGCGCAACTCAGCCCTTCATCTTCCTGCAATTCCTAGTTTCGAGTTCCTGCAACAACTTCATACCACTGCAACTTCAGTTTGGATAGCGATTACCGATAAGTTCCATATGCTCTCTCTTTACTATTTTTACAACATTCTTAAAACCATATTTATGGAATCTATCTCTACTAACCCCTTCATAAGGAACCGGATACTGTCAACAGTTCCCAATTTCTCTAAAATTGAACCCTTCAATGGGACCAACTACAAGCTTTAGAGACAATGCCTATTGTTTGCCTTAGAATAGTTAGGAGTAGCTTTCGCTTTGACTAAACCGAACCCATTAAATATGGAGGAACCAACCCGTTCTGTTGTTGTAGAATATTGGACTACAACCGACCACCTCTGTACCAGCCATATCCTAAATTGCTTGTCCAATGAATTGTACAATGTTTATTCTTCCTATAATTATGCTTATGAAATCTAGAATGCATTGGACACTAAGTGTATTCTAGAAAATGCTGGAAATAAGCAATATGTAATTACCAACTTCCTGCACTTCACTATGAAAGAAGACATGGATGTGTCTACTCAAATAGATGAGTTCTAGGTTCTTGTGAGAGAACTAGCAAAGGAAGGCATGGTACTACGAAATGAATTCGTTGATGGTTCTCTCATAGAAAAACTACAACATACATGGAATGATTTCAAGATCAGTATGAAACACAAGAGAAATGACACTATTTTCAATCAAGTAGTGATCCAAATTAAGATAAAAGAAAAGAACAAAAAGAAAAATGAGGGTCATCTTTCAAAAACCAATTTGGTGGAGGAAAAATCTACAAAATTTAAAAAGAACTTGAATGTGAAAAATGATAAGAAAATCAAGAAACAACAAAAGAAAGGAAACTGCTATGTATGTGGCAAACCCAGGCATTACAAGAAGGACTATTGGTATCGAAAGAAGGACTCTAGGAAACCAAAAGTCAATTTGACTAAGAATGTTATCGCAGCAATGGTAACTGAGGTAAACTTAGTTGATAAGCCAAAAGAGTGGGTACTGGACACTGGTGCTACCAAGCACATATGTTGAGACTGTAATTCCTTCTATGAGTATACAACTCTATCTGAAGGAGAGCAAGTTTTCATGGGAAACTCACAAACTTCGAAGGTCATCGGCAATGGAAAGGTGCTCCTGAGACTGACTTCAAGAAAAATCCTAATGTTGAATGATGTACTGCATGTGCTAGAGATCCAACGAAACTTGGTATCGAGAGCACTCCTCAACAAAGTAGGACTAAAACTCACATTTGAAGCAGACAAGGCTGTGTTGACTAAAAGTAATGTATTTATTGGAAAAATTGTACAATGATGGTGGATTATTTGTACCGAACATCTCTGATATTATTATAAATAAAACTGCTTCTTCTTCTAGTTATATTGTTGAATTTTTTGATATTTGGCATGCTAGACTAGGACATTGTAATGCTCCTTATTTAAAACATTTATGTCAATTAGGATTTTTGAATGTTCTTATTAACTTTACAAATAAAAAATGCCAAATAGGTATAGAAGCAAAATTTACTAAGAAACCTCATAAAAGTGTATAAAGAGAAACATAATTGTTACAATTTATACACAGTGATCTAGGAGACCTTAAATGTCATGAAGCTAGAGGAGGAAAAATATACTATATAACATTTACGGATGACTTCTCTAGATATGAAAAAGTAGTTCTAATTAGATCAAAGATGAGGCTAATCAAGCTTTCATAAAGTACAAAATTAAAGTAGAAAATCAATTAGGAAAGAAAATAAAAAGACTTAGAATAGATAGAGGAATTGAGTATGATAGACAAACCATTAGAAAATTCTTTGAAGAAAATAGAACCATACATGAAACCATAGCTCCCTATCAACCTAAATCTAATGGAGTTGCAAAAAGACTTAACAAAACATTAAAAAAAAATGATGAATGTAATGCTAATAAGTTCAGGTGCACCTCTAAATTTGTGGGGGGAAGCAATCCTAGCGGCTTGTCACTTATATAATAGAATACCTCCTAAGAATAAAGGACAGATTCCCTTTGAACTTTGGCATAACAGAAAACTTAATTTGAACTATCTAAAAGTTTGGGGCTGCCTAGCAAATGTTAGAATACTTGAACCTAAAAGAAAGAAATTAGGACCGAAAACCTGTGACTGTGTGTTCATTAGCTATGCACAAAACAATGCAGTTTATCAGTTCATTGTAATCAAAATAATTGAAAATGCTATTGAAAATAACACAATAATCAAATTCAAAGATACAGAGTTCTTTGAGCACATCTTCCCTTGGAAAAAAGAAACATTAAATAGGGAACATTCCCAAAACCAAGTCAGAAACCAATAACTAATGAATGCTCAAGAAACTAGTACTTCACTTAGGCAAGACCTAGACTTAAGGAGAAGTAAAAGACAAAGAAGGGAAACAAACTTGGTGACAGAATTTTCACATTTCTAGTGGACAAGGACCCAGTAACCTATCAAGAAGTTATAACCTCACCTGATGCAGTATTTTGGAAATATGACATAAAAAGTGAAATAGACTCCTTAGTCACTAATCACACTTGGGAATTTGTAGATCTCCCACCTGGAACTAAGGCACTAGATTGTAAGTGGATTTAAAAAAAAAAAACTAAAGCTGAATGGCACAATAGATAAATTCAAGGCCAGATTAGTTTCTAAGGGGTTCAAACAAAAGAAAGATGTAGACTTATTTGACACATACTCCCCAGTTGCAAGATTAACAACAATTAGAGTTTTGTTTGCTATATCATCCATTTACAAACTGGTAGTTCACCAAATGGATGTGAAAACAACTTTCTTAAATGGAGAATTAGATGAACAAATTTACATTAAGCAACCTAAAGGCTTCATAATGCCAGGACAAGAAAATAAAGTATATAAATTAATTAAGTCTCTATATGACTTAAAACAAGCACCCAAACAATGGCATGAAAATTTTGATAATTTGTTAGTAACTAATGTATATAGCAAAAATGATTATGATAGATGTGTCTATAGCAAAGTTGAAAATAATAAATGAGTCATGATTTGTCTACATGTTGATGATATGCTAATAATGGAAACTAGTCTAGAGGTAGTAAAAGAAACGAAACAATTTCTATTGTCCAAATTTGATACCAAGGACTTGGGTGTGGCTGATGTAATCTTGGAGATTAAAATCCATAAAGAACATGGAAACTTCATTCTCTCCCAATCACATTATGTAGAGAGTCTTCTTAGGAAATTTGGACACTATGATTGTAAACTAGTTAAAACACCTCTTGATTATAGTATTCACTTAAAGAAACATATAGGAGAACATGTTTCACAAAAGGAGTATGCAAGTATAATTGGATTTGTATCCTACTTAATGAACTGTACAAGGCCAGACATAGCTATAGCTATAGGAAAATTAAGTCAGCATACTCATAATCTTAGAAATGAACATTGGAAAGCTTTAGTAAGATTATTAAAATATTTAAAAGGAACCATAAATTTTGGTTTACATTACTCAGGTTTTCCTCTTGTTTTAGAAGGCTCTACTTATGCGAATTGGATTTCAGATTCAAAGGATAGTACTTCCACCAATGGATATGTGTTTACTCTAGGTGGAGGAGCAATATCGTGGAAATCAGTAAAGCAGTCATGCAATACAAGTTCAATAATGAAGGCCAAGTTCATTGCACTAGAATTGGTGGGGTCCGAGGCAGAGTGGCTAAGGAACTTGCTAGTAGATATACCACTTTGACTGCGGCCGGCTCTGTCCATATCTCTCCATTGTGATAGCCAAGCAACAATAGCTAGAGCCAAGAACCAGACGTACAATGGTAAAAAAAGGCACATCCACTTAAGACATAACCTGGTAAGACAATACCTCAGCGAATGTACAATTGCTCTAGATTTTGTAAGATCTAAAAAGAACCTTGCATATTCGTTAACCAAACCACAAACTTCTAAGGTGGTTTATGAGGCATTGGTAAGAATGGGGTTGAACCCCGTTACAAAGTCATTAGTGATGGACACCCAACCTATGTGAAAGGAGATCCCATGAATTAGGTTGAATGGGTAAAAACAAGTCACTAGATGACTTGGGAAAGCACTATCATTTGTGTCCCATTTCAGATGTGAGGTATGATAGTGCTCACTACAAATTGAGGAGGTTGAGCATGAGGTTCTTAATCAATTAGGAATAGTGTGAGCAGTGCACACTAATAATTGACCTAAGTGAGTGTGAAGTGTGGCTGCTTCTAAGAGAGATCTAGGGCTGACTTTCGAAAACACTCATGATTCCAAGAGGGGAAGAAGGCCGAAATGCTCCAAAACAAAAGAACCACTAAAGAACTAGTGAATTGAAGTGGTTGGCCGTTACGATAAGGAGGAAAGGTTGAATGAGTCTGACTCCACCTGTACTCTATAACATAACCTGTCATACCTAAGTGTTGACTGAAGTCCAAAAGACATCACCATGAATACTTTTCTCACTACAATGCACAGATTGTTCGATCTTCTTGTAATTTTGAATCTTGTGGGGGATTGTTGGAGGGAGATTCAAATTTACAAGAATCTCTCTCCTCCCTCTCTTTTTTTTATCCTTTCCTCCCTTGAATGACTCCTTGTCCCACATTGCTTGGGAAAGGAGTGGAAGTGGAGTATATTTGTAGTCTTGCTCCCTCTATGGGTAGGGACCCATAGGAGGAGAGGATTATGGATATTCCATGCATGTGAGGGGGGTTGGGGGTGTTTTTCATATGCGGGGTTGGGGGTGTTTTTCATATGCGCGCCGAGCCGAGCCAGGCACGGGTGCGTTCGTGTTCGCGTTCGCGTTCGCGTTCGCGTGTATGTGCAATACACTGAATCATTTTGTTTACCCAAATTATACATTTTTTATTTTAAAACGTGTCCTTTCAAATTCAAATTTAATTTTTAAATAAATTGCTTTTCTTTTTTTCAGGTCTCTTCTTCCTCCTTGTGCCTCTTCGAACAAGTGCACTATTCTGAAGAGGCTCCTGTTTGAAAGGACACATCTGTGTCCATTCGGGTCTGAGAGCACTCTATAAAAGGAGTATTGGCTGACCCAGTCAACACACACACCATTTTTTTTTATAGTTTTTTCTCTGAGAAATCTGAGCATCAATCTTCAGTGGTTCGCGGAGGTTTGGTAAGTGAGTGCACACATACTAGTGGCATGTGGGCTGTTTTATCTGGGCGACGGTTTGCGATCACCCAACTACACCATAGGGGGCAAATACGGTTTTAAGGAGAGTGACCAAGTGGCACAACTCAGGCCTTCATCTTCTTACAATTCCCAGTTTCAAGTTCCTGCAACAACTTCACACCATTGCAACTTCGGTTTGGATAGCGATTACCGATAAGTTCCATCTACTCTCTCTTTACTATTTTTACAACAAATAATGAGAGTTGTTGCATAGCGACTACGGGTTTTAACAAAAAAAAAACTCATTAGTTAATGTGTAACTATAGGAGACTCGGGCTGGAATTATCTGTCTTTCGAGTGGGTGAAGTATGGACGTTGGAGATAGATTTGGAAGCAGCATATGAAGTAGAGTATATGACGATGAGAGGGAAGAGGAGGAGGTGGACCTCTTCACCGCCCTCCCGTACCCCTATTTTCCATTCCTTTTATCTGAAACACCACCACTACCACTGCAACTTCAGGCAGAGGTGGTGCATTATTCTCCTTTTCATTCTCTCTCTCTCCTCCATTAATCCTCCTTCCCCCTTTCGTTGCTGAAATGAGTAGAGAACCACCGACCCATATACAAAACTTCTACTTACTTACCCTGCAAGTTCTTGATTCCTTTTCTTCTACGTATTTTTCTTCTTCTTTACCATGGTTACAATTTGTAATCTGTAACCATAGGGGAAGGTCATAGGTCATTGAGGGGTTCTAGGCGTTCAAGGGGTTTTGAGTGTTTGAGAAATTGGGTTTTCCTTTCTCTAGTCAGGATCATATCTAAGAACACAGAGCAACGACGGCTCTCTCTATCTCCTCTAGCTTCCTTCCCATTGTTGAAGACGCCAAATGATTTCAGGTTGTGGATTGACTGATTTGCAGACTTCGATAACACCATACCAGATTTCAGGTTGTGGAATGACCCTAGAGACAAGGTACAAAAGACTTTCACAAACTCGCTTGGAGGTTGTAGTAGAGTCAATTGCGGTAGGTTGGAAACAGCGGAGATCCCGAGTTGGTTGTCTCTGTGGCTGAACACTAGAAGTGTTCTGAGCTTAGGAATATCGCTGCCGTTGCAATAGGGTTTCTAACGGCAAGAGGAAATGGGCTACTGGTGGCGGTCTAACCGGAGTGGCGGACAAGAGAGAGAAAGAGGGAGGATGAGGAGACTGCAATGGGAAAGGAGTTTCGGTGGTGTGGGGCAGTCATTGCAAGATGAAGAGCTTCACTGGTATTCAGAACTTTGGAAATCTTTAACGAGACGAAGAGCACGGTGAAACCCTTGTATTGGTGAAATCTATGCCTGAACCCAATAGGAAAAAGAAGGGGAGAGAGAGAGGGGGAGAGAGGTGAGGGTAAAATTGGGTTTCAAAAAAATATATATATATCAAGTGTAGTGAGTTTTGGTGGAATATTTATGGAATTTAATAGTAAGGGTAGAGTTAGTCAATTATTAAAAACAGTAGGGGTAGGGTTACTCAATTTTAAAACAGTAAGGGTAAATTAATCAATTCAAAATTATGGTTCATACTTAATTTTCTGATTTAAGGACAAAAACCTTGCACTATTTGTGCATAGCTAATATTTGAGTAAAGCTTAAATAGACAACTTTCTATTAGAATATAGTATAGATATAATATAAATCATTTTCCTTATTAGAATCCCTCGATGTCTACCCGAAGAAAAGACATCAGCTTACCTGGCTGCAAGCCTGCAAACATCATTCCCTTGTGATCCAAGAAAACCACGAGAACTGCCTCATTTGCAGCTGCGGGGCCTCGTATGGCTGAGACTCTCGATCAAATGCCGCTGGCGCCAAAAAATACAGGAACCCAATTACCATCTAAGAACCCCAATCTACGATGATATAATTTCCTCATCACTCTATTTAAGATAGACAGTTGTATAAAATAGACCTAAAAACAAAATTAAACAATAAAGGGGATAATTAGATTTAACACCCAATTAGACCCATTATATTTGACTTCTGAAATTGCCTATAATATAGCAATTTGGACTTCATTCATTTATTCTAGACAATAAGTTGTTATCTAACTTAACAAAAAGTGACACTAAATGATAAATTGTTTATACAGCCTTTAACCAGAAAAAAAAAATGCTTTAAATAATATTGCTTTTTGTCTCCGAGATCTCTTGTTAGAGGATTTATCTACACCTTAATGGAGTATTTATACTCTCATCATCAATTGTAAGAGATATCTTCTTTATCTTCATTCTTAGTCAGTTACTTTTGTTCTTTGATCTTGTAATCGAGTTACACATTGTCTTGCCAAGCATGCTCTTTCTTCTTCTTCCCGTGTAACTTGGTCTCTACCTACTGGCTTCTTGATTCATAATCTGGATTCTGATGTAACTAAGTAATTTGTTGAGTGAATTTGCCTAAGTGTCACGGGTGATTCCTTCATCGCGCCATCAAGCACCTACAGTGAAGCATCCGAGTGCCAGCCACGTGCTTTCAAGGAGCCAACATGTGTGTCATGGGTGGGCTTTGCTTGTATTTTGTAAGGGGGACCGCCGATGGCGTAATTGTAATTACTTAGTATGCTTTTCCATTATTTTGATGTTTCATATTGTCACTCCCCCAAAAGCTTAACGTACTCTTTGAGGGGAGGTAGGTAGTCGAGTGAGCTCATAAGCGTGTAAAGGTTAAGCACGAGATCCCCTCGACACTGTACTGTGTGCTTGTGCTTACCACTGATTAATGCAATACAAGTAGCCTTTTGCTAACTAGTGTGCCTTCTTGTTGCCTTTCTGTGTGTGTTTGCTTTGTTTCGTAGGCTTACTCGCCCATTTCGAGTGCCGCACGGGGCCCCAAAGATTACCCCCGTGACATAAGGGTGCTTTCAAAAAAAAAAAAAGAATGTTGAAACAATTATAATAACACACAAAACCCAGGACCCATATTATTCTGCCTTTTTTTGGGGGGAAAATTCCCGATTAATACCCTATACTTTGGGCCTAGTGTCATTTTGGTCCTCAAACTTTAAAATGCGACAATTCAATATCCAAACTATCAAAACATGACAATCTAGTACCTACCTACCATTAACTAGTCATTAAACAGTCATTAAGTGGCATTTAAAAAAAACACAAATGCCCTTCGAATGTCATTTAATTTTTTTTATCAATTATCCAAATATTGATAAAAAATTAATTGTCTCAAATCCTTGTCTCTTCTATTTAAGAAAGTTAGGATCACTGAATACCCACATAAATGTGACCCCAACTTTCTTAAATGGAACAAGCAAGAATTTTGGACTGTTAATTTTTTATCAACGTTTAAATGACTGATAAGAAAAATTAAATAACACTTGAAGGACATTCGTGTCTTTTTCAAATATCACTTAACGATAGATTAACGATAAATACTAAAATGCCGAACTTGGAAAATTCGGATAGTGCCTTATCGCATTTTAAAGTTTGTATATCACGGTGGCAGCACCACGCTAAAAGTAAACGATGGTAGGATAGTAGTAAATTTTCCCTTTTTTTTTTTCAACTCCCACTGATCGGCGGGGGTTAATCAAAACGCGTAACCATTGACTCCCATATAAACATATAAAGTCCTCAACCAAAACTGTGGGCTGGCAGGTCAAAACCTTTTGCTGCATTCAATGGTAATCCTCCTCGCCAACGAACTTCGCACGCACCAACATACACCATCTGGCATCTGCCCTCCAACGAAACACAACCAACCAACACTAATACTAAAATTTCCATCCCGTCCCACGTGTTTTCGACACTAAACGCTCAATATTCAGCTACTCCCGTTGGGTAGCTCTGGGTTATAACAGTTAACGACTTAAACGAATTCGGATTCAAATCTAACGTAGGGATGGAAATGAATATAACTTACTCGAGTCGAATTCAAATCTAACGTATATATATACATATAATATTTTTAATTATTATATGCATAATAATAATTAATTTTTGTAATTCTTAATTTTTTTATATATAAAATGAAAAAATAAATATTTTATATTTATAATTTTTTAATTTTATAAGAAATTTGGCTTACAGTTGAGCTTGAGCTTACGGGCTTTTGAGTTGAAAAGAACTCGAGCTCAACTATCTATCTCAAACTGTGCTCGATCTCGATCGAGCTCAGGCCTCATTTCTTTTTGGTCGAGTCAAGCTTGAATAGCCAAATATTTGGCACGACTCAACTCAAATCCACCCTATTCACACCCCTATGAGTAAGGTGGTGTTTGGTGCATTTTTTTGATATGTTTTTTTGGTTTGGAAAGCTCTAAAGATCAAAAAAAGTGGTCCTTTTCCATTTGGTATTGCAGTGGTCCTTTTCCATTTTGTATTGCATAGACTAAAAAAGAAAAAAAAAAAAAGAAAGCTTCAAAATGAAACTTTTGGTCTTTTCGAGCTGAAAATAACATTTCCAGTTGTTTTTAACAACCTAATAGACCATGATACGAACCAAACGGCCTTAATCTTTAAAGACAAGACCCCAAAAGCTTAAGTGCCTTCTTATCTATTGGACTGTTGAAAGATCTACCTAAAAAGACTTGCCTAACAACCCTTACAATATACAAGTATTTTTAGATAATGTTTTCAATAATCTAGATGGCCAAAAGATGTAATGAACTTTTAGGTTCTTGTCTTTAAACATCTAGATGGTTTTAAGCATCTTGTTTTATCATGATCTATAGAGCTATTAAATGAAAGATTTTTAATATAGAAAAACAGAAAAAGTTTTACCATTTTGAATTTCCATAAGCTTTTTGAAGTATTTTAAGGCTGCATTTTGTTTTTCCCTTTTTTCAATTAATGCCCTTATGAACACTAAGTTTTTAACCAAGAAAAGGAGATACGTCCTTAGAATAAAAATGTCAAATGCATCCTAAATCATTTTGTTTTCTGTCATTCATTACCAAAAAGAGAAGTGTTTGGGTGATTGTCGAACTGGCCTAAGGGCACCACGTGGCAAACTCCATGGCCACTCTCTCTGAGCCACGTAATGGGAGAGCATGACCAGGAAGGAGTGACCCACATGGACAAGGAAGCAGATTCTATTGGGGAAGAGGGGACCCATTGAAGATCTTGGCAGACAACCTCATCCTGACAACCCTGGATGTCTAATACAATTAGAACACAGACATTCAGCTATAAATAGGTATGCCACAGCTCGTACTCCTCTGGGATACAATAAAGGGATCTAATACGGGCCAAGTCTCGAGGTGTTAAACTATACGGAGAAGAAGTGAAGCGGTTGCCGAACTACGCAGAGGCGTCGAGCCCCTCTTTGGACACCACCTCTACATTTACCTCGGCCTTATCGATTTCCTTGACTTTGCCTTCCCGAAGGACCTCGGTCTCCTCCATTGTGGTACCCTCACCCTCAAGCCCCTCGCCCTTGGCCCCATGGGTGTTACTCTTGCGGACCACAAGCATAGTGGCCTCAGGGTGAGACCCTAGCTTGGACTCAATACCCGACATATAAGAGTCAGACAAAGAAGAGGAAGAAGACGAAGATGAGAAGGAAGATGAAGACAAAGAGTAGCACCACGGAACACCTAAAACACTAGGCGATGACTAACACCCATTGAGCTCCTATTATCATTTTCACCCAAGATAACAAAGTGAAATGGCTTGCCACCTCCCTTTATATAGAGGTAGCCAACTGTTTAGATCAATTCAAATCAACGACGTATCAATTCTATTGCAATTTTCACGTGTGTACACCTTGGGAAGATGAAATGATGCATTTGTCGACTCGTAACGGAAACAGCACAAGCGTCGAACTGCCCAATCCGCCCATCAAATCGGTCTCACCCTAGACAACCAGCTCAAGGACAATAGAGTTTTTCAGCCAAGGACCAGGACTCTTCTACCCAACCACAACCGAGCACTATACTCATCGACTTCGGAATAGGGGGAGTGGTGTTTGGGTGATTGCCGAGCTAGCTTAAGAGCACCATGTGGCAGACACTATGGTTGCTTTTTTCCAGGCCGCGTAACGGGAGAGCATGACCAGGAAGGAGTGTCCCACACAGATAAGAAAGTGGACTCCGTTGAGGAAGAGGGGACCCCCTGGAGACCTCGATAAACAACCTCATCTCGTCAACCCTAGATGCCTAGTTCGATCAGAACATGGATGTTCAACTATAAATATGTATGCTACATTCAAGGAAAGCGACTTTCGGTCTCAAAACTCAATCAAGCACCCTTATTGCACTTATCTCATACCAACTCACATACCTTAGTTCGTATTGATTGATCTCTTTACTATTTACTAACTTGAACACCGGAATGCCTATCCAAAAAATAACTCCTCTGAATCTTTCTATAATTACATACTTCGATGTAAGACTTTATCCTTCCATCATGACTTTTTACAACATGAAGAAGTATCAAATTTAGGTTTTCAAACTTTGAAAGGTCGAAAAGATTACACGAAAATGCTTACCCAACGCCTCCTAAATTCGGCTAAAACCGTGAATTGATGGCTCTTTCTTGTAATTTAAAATAAATAAAAATTATAAGGTCATTTTGGGAAGTTAATTTTAACCGGATAACACTAACTCCAGTTAAGGGAGTTAGGTGGGTTGACCAGTCGAGTTTGGTAGGCGTTCGGTCGGTCGCAGGTGCAAATAAAAACTCCCTCTTCTCCTCCCACGTTCTTTCAGTTTCAGACTTCAGAGGGAGTCTCTTCTAACCATTTAAGCGAGCTTTTTGGATTCATCACTCAAACACAGCAACAACAGAGACTCACTCTTTGATCGACACCGCTGGTTCTAGGGGACGAGATTCCGGTGCTTGAGCAACCGGAATTTCGTGATATTGAGTCTGAGTTTGATTCTCCGACGACGAGCTCTGGCAAAGTTTTTAGACGCCATGAACTCGGAATCTGTAAAGGTTTCTCCTTTGGATCTGATGTCAGCATTTCTGAAGAGGAACTCGGATCCATCGAACGTGTCGGCGACTTCGGGAGAGGCGATTTTGATTGAGAATAAGGAGTTTCTGATGATATTGACGACCTCGATCGCTGTCTTGATTGGATGTGTGTTTGTCTTCGTTTGGCGAAGGTCGTCTGGGCAGAAAGAGAGCAAGGGTGTTGAAGCGCCGAAGCCGGTGATCGTGAAAGAGCCGGAGCCGGAGGTTGATGACGGGACGAAGAAGGTTACGATCTTTTTTGGTACTCAGACTGGTACTTCTGAGGGATTTGCTAAGGTTTGGAATTTGATTTCTTCTAACTTGGTGGTTGGAATGATCTTCGGTTCATTTGATTTTAGCTTTGATTTTGAATTATTGGGTGAATTTTTGTTTGACTTTCGTTATATTCAGGCACTTGCTGAGGAAGCAAAAGCACGTTACGAAAAAGCAACCTTTAAAGTAGTTGATTTGGTAAAGATCGATTGCTTTTAAATTTTTAATTTACAATCTGAGATTTCATTGGAACTGCTAACGCTTGTTTATATTATTTTCAGGATGACTATGCAGCTGATGATGATGAATACGAGGAGAAAATGAAGAAAGAAACTTTAGCATTCTTCTTTTTAGCAACGTATGCTATAGTCTAAATTGTCATTTTGCCTAAATTTTTTCGCATGTATTTATTCTTTTCTTAACTGCCGTTTTTGCTAAATTTTGAGGAATTTTATGTGGGTGTGTAGATATGGTGATGGTGAACCCACTGATAACGCTGCTAGATTCTACAAGTGGTTTACTGAGGTAAATATTGTGAACTGAAGCTTACTTTTTTCATGTTTTGATAATTGTGTTGATTGGTTCTACCTGTGGTTAATGGATGGATATGCAGGGAAAAGAGCGGGGAACCTGGCTTGAGAAACTTACTTTCGGAGTGTTTGGTCTCGGTAACAGGCAATATGAGCATTTCAATAAGGTAGGAAAGGAAAGTCGACTATGAAACTTCCCCTGTCATTGTTTTGGTCTTCGTTCGATTATTAAATTTCTCATATCGTTGTTTTTGGGCTTCACTTTTAAATTCTGCTCTTTATGTTTTATGGGGAAAATAGGTGGCAAAGGTTGTGGATGAGCTCCTTGCTGAACAGGGTATGTTTGTTTGACCTCTTTGCTATGAATTTAACAGGATTCTTCGTTTTGAGAAGCACTGCTCTTTGGATTTGCTTTTAGAATCATTTTCTCCCTTTTGCCTGTCCTCCCTGTTTTGTCCATAAAAATCAACTGGCCATTTCTGTTAGCATGAATAAACACAATAACACCTTTTATACGTTTAGGATCTTGGAAGATACTCTTTATATGGGTTTGGTAAATGGCGTGAACCACAGCTTTAAGTTCCAGTATCCAGTGGTTCTGGTGTCGCACATAGATGTTTCCTTTCTCTTTTATACCATTGGAGATTCATTCTGATGGTTGATAACACATTGGCACTTATATATGTGCTTTTATAACTATTTTCCTATTTGCCTATGATCAGATAGTATGGATGATCATGCTTTCCTTGTTAATTCTAATCAATGATAAATTGATGATAATATCAGTTATAACTATAATAACTCAAATACTAATTTGTTATGGAGTGTTAACTCTGTTTTTCATTGAATCATTTTATATTAGCATATGCAACCAAATTTCATAATCTAATAATATGAGGGTCAGCAACAATAGTACCTGGTATTTTTTTTTCTATTGTTATTGCTGTTGGGTGGTTTGGTTAGGTATTCAGTCAAATAAATTCAGTACTTTGTTAGCTACAATCTGCCAATTAATCAGATTTTGGTTCGACAATTTGTTTTCAAGAATTGATGTTTGGCTTTGTCATTGCTTTTTCCTTTTAACACTGCCATGCCTGATGAATGCTTGTGGTAAGCTTATGAGGCATAGCTACTTAATTTAAAGCACAAATACTTAACACAACTTCTGAAGTGTGAACAGATCGAGTTAATCTAGCTACCTTGTTATCAATATCCCTCATTATTCTTTAGTAGAATTTTGACTAGTTAAGTATACTCATTTGTTTGTTAAGTTATCTAAATCTGATCCACCACTAGATGTGTCTGAAGAATATTTTTTACACATTAATTAGTACATGCATCATTATATTGGTATGTATTTGTCAAGCTAACCAAAATGCATAAATCACATTAGAAAGTATATACAATGTATGAAATTTTGTATTATTATACACAGTCAAATCCATAGTTCTTATCTTGAATTCTTATAAAGCTTTCTTGCTTTAATAGGTGGGAAACAACTTGTCCCTGCGGGTCTTGGAGATGATGATCAGTGTATTGAAGATGACTTTGCAGCATGGTACTATGGATTTCTCTTGCTTTTTTGAATTGATATATTTTTCTGCTTCATCCTTACTTCCTTCGTTATGTTTGTATTAAAATGTTTGGCATGGCTTCAACTATTTTTGTTATAGGCGAGAATTGGTATGGCCTGAGTTGGATCAGCTGCTGAGGGATGAGGATGATACAACTGTTTCCACTCCTTACACTGCTGCTGTTCCAGAGTACCGGGTCATATTTTATGATCCTGCAGATGTTCCAGCAAAAGGCAATAACTGGAGTAATGCCAATGGTCATGCTGTATATGATATTCAACATCCATGCAGGTACTAGTGGAAGTTAAGAATTCTGGATTTTAAGTTCAGTATAGTACTTTTCAAATCTGAATCGTGTCCAATTTGAATGAAGGTCTAATGTGGTTGTGCGGAGAGAACTTCACACCCCAGAATCTGATCGTTCTTGCACTCATCTTGAATTTGACATTTCAGGCACTGGATTATCGTAAGTTCTTTGTATCTTATCTCTTAAATACTCTATATTTTTTCCATGTTGTTTACAACTCATCTATTGTGATTCTGTTTTTTTTCCTCATTGTTTGAGGGTAGGGAATTGCTATGGTTAATAAGAATCTTGTTTGTTTTTGGTATTTCAGTCTTGTCATTGTCGCATAGTTCATATGTGATATCTGTTTCTTTTCCATTTTCCCTCAGGTATGAAACAGGAGATCATGTTGGTGTGTACTCTGAGAATTGTATTGAAACTGTAGAGGAAGCTGAGAGGTTGTTAGATTATGCTGGGGATACTTTCTTCTCCATTCATACTGACAAAGAGGATGGAACACCAATTAGTGGAAGCTCCTTGCCACCTCCCTTCCCATCTCCTTGCACTTTAAGAATAGCTCTAACTCGATATGCAGATCTTTTAAATTCTCCAAAAAAGGTTCACTTATCTGCTGAAATCCATTTGCATACCTTTTGTTGGTTCAATCTTTCACACACTTTTTTGTTTTACCTTGGTATGTTACCAATGCATATGTTTTACCAGGCTGCTTTATTGGCTTTAGCTGCTCATGCTTCTGATCAAAGTGAGGCTGACCGATTAAGATTCCTTGCATCTCCTGCTGGAAAGGTTTAAACTTTTCTTAGAAAACTGACACCACTAACTGCTCCCATTTTTCTCTTTATTTAGCGGCAATTTTCTTTGTGTAGGATGAATATGCACAGTGGATAATTGCAAGTCAGAGAAGTCTTCTTGAAGTCATGAATGAATTTCCATCAGCCAAACCTCCTCTGGGAGTGTTTTTTGCGGCAATAGCTCCTCGCTTGCAGCCAAGATACTATTCTATCTCATCCTCCCCAAGGTAAATAGAGCTCTATTTTTTCAAATTTAAAGATACTCCAATTACTGTTAATATGTTATTATTACAAGTAGTCAACTGTGCAATCCATAAAGGAAGGACTGTTGTTATATATTAATTGTAGAAACTTGGGCTTTATTAACTGCAGTGATTAATAGAACTGTCTTCCATAGGAAATCTATAG
Organism: Nelumbo lutea; assembly: GCF_056320005.1. Lineage (NCBI taxonomy): Eukaryota > Viridiplantae > Streptophyta > Magnoliopsida > Proteales > Nelumbonaceae > Nelumbo > Nelumbo lutea. The sequence goes on from NC_142691.1 coordinate 35,014,248, forward strand.
AACAAAACTCAGCCTATACGCACTGTGATAATCAAATCCATTTTATCTTTAGGATGGCCTGGTTCGGTGACTGTTTGGATTTAATTCAATCTACTTTTTTAGAAATCACATAAGTAAAACAAAGCACCTAAGAAGATCTCTGTGTTAAAACACTAGTCTTGCCTGATTAGTTAACTATTTGATCTGCTCCAAGCTTTGTGTTAGATGATTAAAGTGAGCAGTCAGTAGAAACATGTCTTGTGTAGGAATTCTATACTAATAAGGAAATGCATTTTATTAGTTCTTTTATTTTCCATTGAAATAGTTTTTGTGAGAGGTAGTAGAACTCCCCCTTATTGTTTTCTCCAAGTATTTCTTAAGTGGACCTGTGTTTGCTCTTCTTTTCATCATTTGATCAGTATTTTCTCATTTTATGTGTTCTTTTTTGCTGTTTACAGGATGGCACCATCTAGAATTCATGTTACATGTGCCTTAGTGTATGAGAAGACACCAGTGGGAAGGATTCACAAAGGAGTCTGCTCAACTTGGATTAAGGTAATTTTTTTTTTTTTTATTTGTAGTGCTAGAAATATGCTGGTAATGTAGTGTGAGACAGGGGGTCAACAGGAAGAAATTGATTTGTGGGGCACCTGGTCTGGGGGTTGATGCACAAATGTTTGATTAATTTTTCTTTTGCGTGTAAGCTTGTGTTAGTAATTCCATTTCACAAGAACTTAAAATTTTAAGGATTCAAACCTGTGCAACACATTAAATAAAATACTGATTACTAATGCCAATTAAAAACAATAGTCATTACAATTTTTTCACCAACTAGTGACCTCTATATGCTTCCTTCTGCAAACTTGTCCTGACAACCATAACCAGTGCCTTATACACTTTGACTAATTTGAGCCATTACAATGCAGAATTCAGTGCCTTTGGAGGAAAGCCATGATTGCAGTTGGGCGCCTATTTTTGTGAGACAATCCAACTTCAAACTGCCCAGAGATACTTCACTGCCAATTATCATGATTGGCCCTGGCACAGGGTTGGCTCCTTTTCGGGGATTCCTTCAGGTCTATTTTGTTGGTTGTGAATTTTCAGTTATTTACTACCTTATATAGCATTCTGAAGTGGAACCAACTAAAAGATTTATATATTAATCAATTTTCAGGAAAGGGCTGCTCTGAAGGAAGCTGGAGCAGAACTAGGACCTGCAGTCCTCTTCTTTGGATGCAGAAACCGCAAAATGGTAATTCATATCCTCGGGTGGTCTATTATGATTGCCTGAAGTTTCTTCAATTGCAAACTTTTGATCTGAGTTGTTATTTGACTGCAGGACTACATCTATGAAGAGGAATTGAATGGATTTGCTGCTTCTGGTGTAATGTCTGAACTTGTTATTGCTTTCTCACGAGAGGGACCTACCAAAGAATATGTGCAGCATAAAATGATGGAAAAGGTATGACAAAATGTTCACCTCTTCATTTTAATGATGATAATAGTACCTAGATGGCCTATCTTGAGGAGTCTTCAAATATCTTGTTATGAAGCTCCAAAGGGTTTCTTGTGCTCACCATCTTCATTGTTGTTTGACCTACAACGCTTGGCTGCATTGCTAAAAGCCATCTGTTTCCCTTGTATGGGAAATCTTGCTAATAATTTATATCAACTAATATGGATTGAGCTACTGTAAAGTTGCTGATCAATTATGGTAGTTGAGTTGCTGATCAATGCTTGTTTGCTCATTTCTGTCTAGGCATCGGATGTTTGGAACATGATCTCAAATGGTGGTTATATTTATGTCTGTGGTGATGCCAAAGGGATGGCTAGGGACGTCCACCGCACACTCCACACCATTGTCCAACAACAGGTATGTTGTTTCCAGAGAAGTTTGGAGGGTGTTTGACTCTTGAACGCATAATGCTACAGCTTCTGGACCAAAATGCAACACACACACCCCTTGCACACAAAACATACAGGGGCAAATGCGCACCTAATACCTTCCCATACCATTGAAGTTCTGGCATAGACCATCTACCCATGCGTACATGATGTAGAACTATAACCCTGTACGTGGTCAATTGTTAGGATCATTCGGTTGGATTCCAATTATTTTTATGTTTGTTCGTTCAATTGTTTGGACCTGAGATCTCTGAAGTCAGTTTTCATCTAACCTCAGCTTTCTTTCTCGACAGTTTCAAACTGACCTAGGATGCCTTTAGTTAATCTGCATCACCTATTTTCAAATGTTTAGTTGGCCTATCTGAGAATTTTGACACTAGCTTCATGTAGAAAACAAAATAAAACCTGGTTTACTAAAAGACAGCTCTGGAACTGTGTTCTCAGGGATCTCTGGACAGCTCCAAGGCCGAGAGCATGGTGAAGAATCTGCAAATGGAAGGAAGGTATCTCCGTGATGTATGGTGATTCATCTATTACAATAATCCCACAAAAAAAAAAAGGGGAAAGCGGGCAATCTACCGCATAGAAACAAGTTTTCTTATAGACGGAGGCGGCTAATCTCCCCACGCCACCTCCAACGCTGTTCTCTGTTAAAAACAGGAAAGCACAATTTGTTGTATTGGTCAATTATGTAATTCGTTTTTTCTCCTAACAAGGATTTTGTTCATGTAATTTATATACATATATAAATAAATAAATAATAATATTTGTTAGATGGTGTATTGAGACAAAAACATTGTGCCATTGTGAGCCAGTAATTTGTGTAGGTTCTGAACTTTGTAATGTAAATATTAGATTGAATCTGTGATTGGGCTTGACTCATCACTGTAACACAAGATTAAGTTGATGTGATGTGTGTGCTCCATGGCAAAGCTTGGGTGGTTCTTCGCTTGCCACATTTCTCGTGTGGGTGGACTGGGTCCCATCGCTGGGTGGACCCTATAGACACCCATTTTTCCCCTCTAGCTTTGATTGGTCATCTATAAAAAAAATAAAATAAAAGCAAGCTTGATACAGCGGTCTTTCTTATGAACCAATTCAATCCACCAGGGTTTGGTAGAACTTTATTACAACAGTTGCAATAAGACCCTGTCTATTAGAATCTTCTAAAAGAAGGCATAATAATGTCTAAAGTACGGAAGGGTTTGACTTGGCAATTCATATTTGGAGAAAATTTGAAAAATTAACATTTTGGTCAAAAGTATCTCCATAAGTATATTTTTATGCGTTCTTTTTAGAGGATTCGGGTCTATTTGCAAGTATGTTAGAAAGTATAGGGGAGGTGATTGCAATTATTAAACTTTAAGAAAAGTTTCAGTAACAACTAGAAAGTATAGGGGAGATTTTAGCAATTTATCCAAAAAAAGAAAAACACAAAAGAAGGGTTTTTTTTTTTTTTTTCTCTCAACCAAAGGTCTAACTGTACCTTTAGGACTGTGTCAAGCTGGGGTACAGATGGCACTCCATCCTTCATGAAATGGAATCTAAGTTGTCTGTGTCAATGTTTAAAATTTTGATACGATATGCCTGATACGGGGTGTATCGTATTGCATCTTTAAAAAACAGATATGGGGTAAGCATGAAAATTGGACGTATTGTCTTTTATTGGACTCGTATCAGACTCTATCAGGGCGTATTGGGGGTGTATCGGGGCGTATCGGTAGCCTATCGACAAAAAAGATATATGACCAAAAACTGAAAAAAATAAAGGGAAAAAACTAGCTTCTTTTACCTGAAATAAGCATCCTTTCACCCTCAAATTACTCTAAAATTCCAAACCACATTCCTAGAGTGTTAGATTTGCAGAAAATTGCAAGAAAAAAGTGTGAATTGTTTTTTTTTTTTGAAAATTTTTCAAAATTTGAAAAAATGTGGAAAAAATAGGTAAGTTTTTTCAAAATTTTATAATATCTTGTGATTTCTTTTTTTTCTTCAATAATATGTTGATCTACATTTCTTACATTCAAAATCATAATTCTTTTGTATTATTAATAAATTTATGAAAATTTCATGAAGATATTTGGGGAAAATATAAATTGAAAATGTAATTTTTCTCTGCCTATAAAGACTAAATATGTTTTAGATCTAAGGATTTATCTGTCATATCCATAGAGCAATTGAAATTTCTTCTTTAGTATTTTTTTATTTTTTATAATTTTAGAATTAAAAAATAAATAATAATTAATTATATTTTATCATTTGATCACAACAATTGAATATATTATAATTCTATGGATGATCTATCATATCCATAGACCAATTGAAATTTCTTATTTAATAATTATTATTTTTTTTATTTTTAGAACTAAAAAAATTAATTAATAATATTTTATCATTTGATCATAATGATTGAACATATTATAATTCTATGGATGATCTACCATATCCACAAAGCCATTGAAATTCCTTCTTTAATAACTATTTTTTGAATATATTATATAATGTTTATTTATTTTTTATAATTTTTGGAAATAAATAATAAATAATTATTGGTAGGAGAGTTGGGTTTTTCCCATCCCATAAAACATTAAAACATAAGAATTATAATTTATAAATTATAGTCAAGCATAGGATTTTTAATAAAATTATAATTAACTACAATATATTTTTCATAAAACCATTAAAATATATTAATTTAATGTATATACACCTCATTGAGGTCTTATATTTAGTGTTATTGATGTAATTTTATGATTTATTAAAGTATTTATAGTGTTTCCAAGTGTATCTATGCATATCTTAGTTTTTCTCCGATACGCATGCATATCCAAGGCGTATCCCCATACGTTTCTTAAAATTGCCTTTCCAATACACTTGGCGTTTTTGATACTTTGAACCTTGGTTCGTGTAACTTGTGTGTGTCATTTGATAACCTTTATGGCTTCTTTTCTTGTGTCTTTTACCTTAAACTAGGGGTGTAAACAGATTGAATTTGAATCGAATAAGGCAGTATCCGAATTCAAATTTGATTAGAAAATTTGATATCCGACATTAAAAATCAAAGTTTGAATTCGAATTCAATTAAATATTTAACCAATTAATTATTTTAGGTAATTAATAAATACATAAAATAAAGATTTTATTTAAATAATGTATATAATATATAAGTTATTTATATAATTTAATTTTTATATATAAATTATATAAAATATTTAAAGATTTTTTATATTATATATAAGAATTAAATAATTAGTCGAATTCAAATATGAACCAAATCAAGTAATATTTGAATTTGATTCGACTAATTAAACAATATGAATAGAATATCCGAATTTGATCAAATATAATATTTGAATTATCTGAATTCGATTCAAATATGTCAAATCCCAAATTTGGAATCGGATTTTAAAATACCGTAGACACCCCTACCTTGACCCTCCCCCTACTTTTTGCGTGTGCTTGTTTCTTTCACTGTTTCTTAACCTTCTTTCCTTGTTTGTCTCTCTTCAGCCCTGTTCAACTACGAGTTTTACCACTAGAGATCAGCCCTATTCTACTCTAGGTTTCACTATTGGAGATGTATGTTTGGGTGCAATTTTCCAACAAAGGTCCTTCTAAGATTCATTTCCTCTAGCGAATGTCATCTCTATGTTTCCTTCAAGATTGTCTTTTTTAACGAAATGGAATCAACACTTGCCTGATGTGTGCTTTTCAATGATTTTGCCACTACCAATGTTGAGCTGGCCCTGAATGCATGTGCCACCTCCATGGCCGCCTTATCACCTCGGCCACGTCAGCACCACATCACCTCCGCGGCCCACCTTATCGCCTTGGCCACGTTGACACCACATCATTTGGATAAGCGCGACGCAGACAAGAGAACATTGTACGGATGGGGATTCCACTAGGGATTAGGTCTTATCTCGAAGACCTCGACGGATAACCTCATTCCGGCAACCTTGATAGCCTCATCCGACCAAGACACGGATCTTCAGCTATAATAAGGTACCTCCTGCTCAAGGTAAGGGATCCAATTTTCTACTTCCATACTGTTACTCTACTCAGTCTAGCACAATTCTCTAATTGCTTGGCCCGACGACCCACCTTTCTCGACTAACTTGAGCGCTAGAGTACTTACCCAGGATAACTCCTTGGGCCTTTGACTATCCTTTTGGTTTTAGATCTTGAAGTGCAACTTTGTCCTTCCACCTCGGCCCCGTCCAGTTGTTAGGATTATCTAACTGTGACCTCGGTTCAAGAACCACATTGGATCGAGCAGCATCAGATTGACACCATCTGTGGGAATTGCACAAAACTCCATTCCTAATCTTCTCTCTGCATGATCAAGAAAGATGCCAAGAAACACTTCAGAATGATCAATAGGCCGATCCCCATCTCGGGGATCCCGCTCTCACCGTAGCCCTTCACCGTGCGAGGGTCGACCCCACCCAGTTTTAGGCAATGCAATAGAAGGTTGACCAAATCTTGGCCATGATGTAGACACTAGGCTTCGTGGCACAACCTACGCAGACCATCCCTTCTCTCACCCCAACGCTTATTGCAGCTGATCCTCACCTTGAGGACCCCAAAAAGCATCGGTTGAACAAGGGGAAGGCGCTGTCCAAACAAGAAAGACAGAATCAAGAAGATCAGATCGAACTCCTCAGCCCGGTCCTATGGACATGATGACTGTAGCAAATTGCGCCAAACCACCCTTGTACCCAACAAAGAAAGGCTCGGTAAATGGATGCCACCCTAGTAGGTCTCCATTGTCGAGTCCAATTTCGTCAAAGATTGCCCAGCAGCCCCTAAGTAGCAGAAGGTCACACCTGTGGTACCAGATCACAGGGATGTGGAGATTCGGGAACATTGACAACACTTGACTGACTTGAAGCGCAGCCAGGCTGAAAGAAGCGCAGCCCCTCCCATTGTCTGACCCACTAAGCTGAGAAACTAGCTTGCCAAGGAGTCACCCTTCACCCAAGACATCATGGAAGAGCACCCCCCGGCTGGTTGGCGAGCCCCACAGTTCGAGAAGTACAACGGATCCACAGATTCCAATGACCTCCTTGAAGCTTTCAAGGCCCAAATGATGCTGCACGACTTGTTCGAGGGCCTGATGTGCAAGGCCTTCGTAGCAACTCTCAAGGACGTTGCCCTAACATGGTACACCTCCCTTCCCTCACACTCCATCTCCTCTTAGGAGCAGCTAGAGAACCAGTTCCTGGCACAATTCACGGCTAGTAAGAAACACTGGAAAACTTTGGCAAGTCTTTTCCAAGCGCGATAAAGGAAGGGAGATTCCCTTACAGAATACCTAGCAAGGTTCAATTTTGAGGCCTTACACGTCCAAGCACTGAACCAATCGGTGTTTGTCACAGCTATCATGCAAGGACTCCGCCCCTCTCCATTCAATTTCTCTCGATCTCAAAGAATCCTCCTCAGACTGTGGCTGCATTGATGGCCCATACCCAAAAATAGATAAACACTGATCGCTGAACAGACTGAAGGCCAACGACCCCGCCTCTGACCTACAGGAATTTCACGCCGCTGACATAACTTTGATTTGAATTCCTGATGCAGATTCATGATAGCAAGTACGCCAGGTGGCTCGAGAAGATGAAGACTCAGAGCAATAAGAGGAACCAGGACAAGTACTATGAGTTCCATCGAGACCACGACCATGAGACCGACAACTGTCATGACCTGAAGCAACACCTCAAGGACCTGATATGACGTGGCTACCTTGGGGGCTTCATCGACATAAAAATAGACAGGTCAAAGGAGGAAATGCGCCCCAGACCCCTAGACTGAGCTCCCCCAGCCGAAGTCATCATTGTGATATTAGGAGGGATGGCCTCCGGAGGGAAGAGCAGCTCGGGCCGAAAGTCATATGCGCGGTTGCTCGAGATTGATGACAGGGAGCAAAAGAGAAGGTGAGAAGACCCAATCACCTTCACCGACGACGATCTTAGGGGGGTCCAGACCCCGCACAACAATGCCCTAGTGATCACGACCGAGATAGCCAACTTCAAAGTTTGGCGCATCCTGGTAGACATAGGGAGTTCAGCTGACATTTTATTCAAAGATGCGTTTGAACAGCTCAGCAACAGCAAGGACCGCCTTACTCTAGTCAACACTCCTCTGATGGGTTTCTCCAGGGAGCCACTCATGCCCAAGGGGAAGATCTTACTGCCCTTGCTGATAAAAAATGGTGAGATAACCTCTATTGCAATGGTTGACTTCTTTGTCATCCACTGTCTTTCATCCTACAACGCCATCCTCGACTAGCTGACCTTGAATGCTCTACGGGCCTCTGTCTCCACATTTCATCTAGCCATGATGTTCTTGACCCCATGCGGAGTGGGAGTAGCACGTGGAGACTAGAGGGCAACACGTCAATGCTACTTGACGTCTTGCCGAGGAAATCACCTGGCCATAGAAACCCTGATGATAGAGAGCATCGATTTGCATGACAAATTGAAGATGTAGTGCGGCTAGCCTGTTAAAGACCTCATCCAGGTATCGTTCTTTGAGGAAGACATGAGAAGATGGCCCGGGTCAGATCTCTCCTGGATGATCGTCTTCAAGAAGACCTCATGTAGCTGTTAAGGGACCATGTTGACGTGTTTGCTTGGTCGACAGCAGACATGTCGAGGATTGACCCCAAGGTCATCACCCACTGGTTGAACGCAGACCCACGTTATCGACCCACGTTACCGACCCATTAGGCAGAAGAAGAGGAGCTTTGTCGCAAAACGGTGGCTGGTAATTAATGATGAGGTCCAAAAGCTGCTCGACGCTGGCTTCGTCCGAGAAGTAAAGTACCTAGACTAGCTGGCCAACGTGGTAATGGTTTAGAAGGCTAATGGGGAAGTGGAGAATTTGCATTGACTTCATTGACCTGAACAAGGCTTGTCCCAAAGGCAACTTTCCCCCTCCGAGGATCGACCAGCTCGTTGACGCAACGACGGGGAATGAACTCTTGAGCTTTATGGATGTGTTCTCGGGTTACAATCAGATTCAAATGCATTCGGATGACTAGAAGAAGACCACCTTCATCATAGACCACGGACTTTACTACTACAAGGCTATTCCCTTTGGCCTCAAGAATGCCGGCGCTACCTATTAGCGGCTGGTGAACAAGGTATTCAAGAATCAGTTCGGTTGCAAGGTTGAGGCATACGTCGACGACATGCTAGTGAAGAGCAAGAAGGTCGAGCACCACCTAGCCGACCTGAAAGAAGTCTTCGGCACCCTCAGGAAGTACAAAATGAAGTTGAACTTGACTAAATTTGCTTTTGGGGTCAACTCCGACAAATTCCTAGAGTTTATGGTCAAACAATGAGGAATTGAAGCCAATCCAGAGAAGATCCAGGCCATCCTTGACATGTAGTCACCCTGGACCTATAAAGAAGTGCAACACCTCACAGGATGGGTAGCCGCCCTCAGTAGGTTCATGTCCAAGTCCGTGGATCGATGCATGCCCTTCTTCATGGCCCTAAAAAGAATAAAGGATTTCCAGTGGACCAGGGAATGTGAGCGGTCCTTTTAGGAGCTGAAGAGATACCTAAGTTTGCTGCCTCTCCTCACAAAGTTAAGCACAGGGGACAAGCTATTGCTCTACCTCTCAGTCGGTGATGAGGTGGTCAGCTCGGTATTGGTCAAGGAAGAAGACCAGATACAAAGGCCGATTTACTACACTAGCAAAGTTCTCAACGACACAGAAACTCGGTACACCAACTTTGAGAAGGTAGCCTTGTCCCTAGTCACCTCAGCAAGGAAGCTCAGGCCATATTTCCAAGCCCACAACATTCAAGTGCTTACCGACCAACCTCTCAAGCAAATGCTACCGAGACTAGAAGCATTTGACCACCTTGTTAAGTGGAGTGTGGAGATGAGCGAGTTTGACATCGACTATGCACCTTGGCCCATCATTAAGGCCTAAGCCTTGGCCAAATTCCTGGTGGAGTGCACCTTCACAACACAAGACCTAGCCCCAACACCTCAGATATGGCCTCTCCATGTGGATAGTTCATCCATCAAACAAAGTAGTGGGGCCAACCTCATCCTTTCTGACCCAGATGACACAATACTAGAGCACGCTCTCAGGTTCGAGTTGAAAGCCTCCAGCAACGAAGCTGAGTACTAAGCTCTGATTGTTTGACTTTGACTTGCCTTAGACCTTGGTGCTTGGCGCATCGAAGCCTTTAGAGACACTGACCCCGACTATGGAGAGCTACTTGCAAAAGGTGCAAGAGCTCATCTAGCGGCTCAAACACTTTGTTATTCAGCAGATCCCCGAGCCGAAAACATCCGAGTTGACGCACTTCAAAGCTATCTAGCTCGCAGCATACAGACCTCAACCCAACGATATTGACGGACACATTAGCCCAGCCCAATATAGCACCAATGGCTCTCCTCATCCTCCTTGTTTAGTAAGGCCCATCCTTGATGGATCCCATAGTGCGGTACTTAGACAGTACACTACCAAAAGACCGAGTAGAAGCCAAGAGACTTGCACATAAGTCAGCCCGATACTGCATTATCCAAGGATAACTCCATCGCCGGTCACATACTCTCCCCTACTTGAGGTGTCTCCCCCCTTCCGAGGCTAACTATGTCCTTAGGGATATACACGAAGCTATCTACGGAGACCACCCCGACACTCGAATTCTGACTCAAAAGGCACTCTGACAAGGTTATTTCTAGACGACAATGAAGCAAGATGCAACCCAACTCGTCAGAAAGTGTGACCACTATCAGAGGAACTCCCACCTTCATCACTAGCCAGTGGTCCCCTGAAGCCAATCACCAGCCTGTGGCCTTTTGCATAGTGGGGAATGGACATCCTCGGCCCCTTCCTTATCGTGATTGGGCAAAAGAAGTTTCTTTTAGTTGCAGTGGACTACTTCACCAAGTGGGTGGAAGTCGAGGCCTTAGCATGCATTACCGCACAGAATGCCTAGAATTTCTTCTGGTAAGGTATTGTTTGCCGATTCGGCATACCTCGAGTTCTCATTATCAACAATAGCGCATAGATCATTGACTGAAAGTTCAAAGCCTTTTGCGCTGAACCCTACTGGACGACTTGAAAACTAGACTTGACCAGGCCAAGGAAAGGTGGGCCGAGGAACTACCCAACATCCTCTGGGCATACAAGACTACATTGTGGAGAGCAACCGGAGAGATGCCCTTCAGCCTAGCCTATGGAGGCGAAGCCATGATCCCTATGGAAATAGGCTCGCCAACTCTTTGGACGAATAGAACAACGAAGATCTCCACGTAGAGCTCGACCTGGTAGAAGAAGCACGCAACCAAGCATACCTCAAGGTGGTGGCACAACAGCAAAGAATGGCTAAGTACTACGACTCCAAAGACTGGAGAAGGGAGTTCAAGACCGGCGATCTCGTTCTTTGCAAAGTCATAGTAGCTAAGAGAAGGAAAGCTCAAACCAAACTGGGAAGGACCGTACAAAGTCAACAAAGTACTCGGACTTGGTACCTATAGGTTGGAAGACCTCGATGGAAAGCCCGTACTGAGGAGTTGGAATACCAGGGACCTACGAATGTACTACCAGTGATTCTACATCAATAAAGATACTCTTCTTGCATTTAGCTGTTCAACATATATTGCACAACACACACTACATGACACATACTGCACAACATACACTACACGACATACACCACCCAACATACCATGCAACGCACGCCACGCAACCCACATTGTCCAACCAAACTCTCAATGGTTGGGATATTTGCACATTGACTCATCCGACCTAGAACGACCAAAGCCTACAACGCATAGTTACATGCTTGCTGCCGGGGAGTCCATTTGGCAGACCTTGGCTGCACCATCTCGGATCGAGGCTGGACCCCTTGAGCACCTTGGCTGCGCTTGTCTTGCCCAACCCTCATCCGACGAACAATTTCTTCATGGCTTGCCATATCAGCACCTGCACTAAAACAAACATCTAATCAATACAAATCAGAAGCTCAAAAAAGAAGAGATCGACAAATCAAGAGCAACAAACAAACTGGCCTCCTTACTCATCAGCCTGGCATGGATCAACATCAAGAAGGACATGTAATGCATCACATTAACGTCCTCGATCATTCCTATTGCCATCCTCTCTCCCTCGGTGAGCCAGTCTAGCTCAGGCTGCTTTACCTTCATCCTTGGCTTCTAGATCTCGACCGACAGGGGCGAGCTTCCAGGATAGTGCACAAAGAAGAACTTCTCCTTCCAATGCTTCATTGAGGATGAGGTCCCAACCAGCACCTTGGTATGCTGCCAAGCCGAGAAGTAATAATATCCCTGCTGGTGGTGCTTCAGTTGAAGGAAATAAGAGACTGTCCTCAGGGTAATCTCAATGTCATGGATAAAGCAGTAGGACAGAAGACTGATCAAGAACCTAAAGGAATTGCATCAATTGAATGGGTAGAACCCGGTACCACTCAAACACCTCGACAAGCCCCTTGTGCAATGGGAACCTTAGCCCGGCTATCAGGTTGTGCTCATACACACAGAGTTCACCTGGACGAGCATCCGTGGCCTCTCACCGGAACTCAGGTACTTAAGCTCGTATTCTTCAGGGATGCAGTACAAAGCCCGGATCCGAGCAATATCCCCAGGTGACAAACAGCATGACGTGGACCCAAATTGGTGACCAACCCGTAGAGGAAGCTCAACCTCCTTAGCGACCAAGTTTTGTAGGTTAAGGCCGCAGAACTGAAGCAAACACCGAGCACCGAAGACTACTTCTCACCGAGCTCTACAAGTGCCTTCCTTCCAAATGACAAAGGACAAATACTCTTCCCCCACATTTATAGGATCCCCAACAATCTAGATCGAGGCAAGATCAATGATGTAGATCAAACGCCGCTCTTTGACAGCCCAGGAAGACAAAACGACACCACTGACCTCTGCATGCGTGTAACCTCGGGAAGGAAAAACATCACTTCTATCAGCATGATGCAAGCGTCGAACCGGCCAATCCACTCAGAAACTGGTTCAATCCTAAGGTCCTCTACTCATATGGTGCGCTCAACCAATTTCAGACTTGAGTTCCTCAGCTGATAACTGAAGAGCTCTTCTACGCCACACTGCGACCAAGCACTACACTCCTCGACTTTGGAACTGGGGGAGTGGTGTTTGGGTTATGGTTGAGTTGGCCTCGAATGCCACATGCCACCTCTGTGGCCGCCTTATCACCTCGGCCACATCAGCACCACGTCACCTCCACGGCCGGCCTTATCACCTCAGCCACATTGGCACCACATCATGTGGATAAGCGTGACCCAAACAAGAGAACGTTGTACGAATGAGGACTCCGCTGGGGATTAGGTCTTATCCTGAAGACAACCCTAGAAGCCTCATCCAACTAGGACACAGATCTTCTGCTATAAAAAGGTACCTTCTACTCAAGGTAAGGTATCCAACTTTCTACTTCCATATCGTTACTATGCTCAGGCCAGCACCATTCTCTAACTACTTACTTAGCCTGACCACCTACCTTTCTCGACTAACTCGAACGTTGGAGTACCTACTCGGGGATAACTCCTTGGGCCTCTGACTATCTTCTTGGTTTCAAATCTTGAAGTGCGGCTTCGTCCTTTTACCTCGGCCCCATCCAGTTGGAAGGATTATCTGACTGCGACCTCGGTTCAAGAGCCACATCAGATCAAGCAACATCAGTTTCACTACTGGAGATGTATGTTTGGGTGTGATTTTCCAACAAAGGTTCTTCTAAGATGCATTTTCTCTAGCGAATGTCTATGTCTCCTTCGAGATTGTGTCTCTTTTAACGAAATGGAATCTCAACACTTGCCTGATTTGTGCTTTTCAATGATTTTTCCACTACCAATGTTGGAGGAACTGTTCGGTTCCTTTTATTGTGCTATTTTTTTTAGCTTGGGATTTTTTTCCATGATTCTTCTAGGGTTTTTCCTGAGGTTGGGGTTTGTTGTTGTTAGGGATTCGATTGGAGGTTTTCTAAATGTTGAAGATGAAGTTTCTTTAGTTAGAGGGTTTTGTGCATATTATTGATGATTTTTTTTCTCTTAGCTTAGGAATTGGGCTTTTTCCTATTTGTTTTTGGTGGGATTTTTGGTTTGGGTTGGGATTACTTGATGGATGTTGGGTTTCAGTGTCTAGGTGCTTGCTCTGTATTTTGGATCATCGTCCTTGTTCTCACTGTGATTGGTTGGTGTTGTTTTTCTTTGTTTTTCTTTGAGTCTCTCTAATATCATTTTTTTTTGTAGGTGTATTTTTTCCATACTTTTTCCTCCAAACCAAACACACAACTTTAATCAACAAATCATAAATTAATCTCTTAAATAATAAGTTACATGTTTCATAAATTACATATTATAAAAGACTTTAAAAACTTAATTCACATAAATTACATGTTCAATACCTCTTTGTTTGAAGGACGTGAAGAAGAATTTATGCACCAAGCCATAAAGGCCACAGCCAGATGAATAAAACAACGTAGGAGTTAGGTGAAACCAGACGATACCCAAAAGTTGAATCCATCAACTGTGCAAGTCACGTAGAAGTAGATCGATCACAAGCTCACATCTGGTAGCTCACCGACTATCGAGTTCTTTTCAATAATAATCGAGGGCCTTTATGGCCCCCACAACAGGTTTTGGAAATACCACAAAACATTATAGTGGAGGAAATGCTTTCAACGTGTAAAAATAGAATACGTAAGTTGAACCTATTGAGGTGAAGTGGGGAAAGCATATTAATTAATAATGGAAAATGGACGTATATATATATATATATATATATATATATATATTCAATAAATGAGATGATATCGGCCCAACTACCATTACTTAATCGTGGGATATGATTCATCCTTAATAGGGATGGCAATTTTCTCCGTTCCCATTGGGTGTCTGGTTTCCCTGACTTAATTAGGGGTCAGGGATGGGGATTTATTTAGTGGGGACAGGGATAATGATACTCAATTAGGGACAGAGACGGGGCTATTCACCTTACTCTGTTCGGTATTAAACTAGTGGGGACCTATGTAATGTATGGGACTTATTAAGGAAAAGTGAAATAATGGCAATCGATAATTATATTAATAATTTTAGTAATTTGTTATAAAAAATAATTTAGTAATTTAAATTAATTATATTAATAAGTTTTAATAAAATTAATAAATTACTATTAATTACTTAATAAATAATTATTTTTTCATATTATCCATTAGTATTTTATTTTATTTACTTTATTTCATTAATAATTAAATGTTAGAATTAAATTAATCCATAGGTTAACTTTTTAGTCATAATTAAATTAATCTAAGCCCAAGCACAAGGTTTAAGACTTTAGGCTAGGCTTTGGTTGATCCTCAATCTAACCCAACCCCTTAAGTTGCACCCCTAAGAGCAATGTGAAATTTGTAATTAGATTGGATCAAATCTAAGTACAACCCATGCATGCACTATTTTTGGGTTTCTAACTTTTTTTTTAAATAAAAATTATTAATATTGAACCAGAAGGAGCAATGGGGGTTGAGCTACCCCCATTATTTAGCATAGTGAACCAAAAACATAAAAGATCTCAAGCCAGGTTTTGGTAGTGTATTAACAATTTTATAGGTTGCGTAATCCAGTCCTGCCCACACCCTAAGCACAATAATATTTGTTTGGGTTTGGGATAGGGATAGACTCGTCCATGTTAATTACAAAACTATGACAATGGGGTGGGGACCATACATGTCATAGTAAGAAAGGATAGCCATACATGCTATCCTTTCTTTTTTAGAGTTTAATGTAAAATTGAAATGCTTTTATTTAGAGTTTTAAGGAAACCAAATAGAAAAATGGTAGTAAGAAAGGATAGATACACTACATGTCTTATTATATATAGGGCATATCCGGATCCGATCAAACCCAAAGATCCAGTCAGATCTCACATATGGTGATTCAAAATTGAATCCATTAAGGAAAGTCAGATATTCAAATCGGATCCAATGTTTAATAGGTTGAAATTAAACAATAAGTTTGTTATGTAAGTGAAATACGTATTACAAGATCCTAAATGTAGTGTTATCAGCGCGAGATCCATTTTTTGATGTTGCATAGTTGGTGTTTTTTCAAGAATGGGATCCAGCCTATGAGATCAAACTTGTGAGGTGCTAAGGCGTATATTATGTGGGAGCAAGATCTAGTTTGTGAGCAATATCAGGTTTACAAGGTCATGGGGTTTGGGAGCAAGATCAAATTTATGGGACGATATTGTTTTGGGAGCAAGATCAAATTTATAGAGTGATATTGTTTAGGGTGTGAGATAAAATATTTAGACAACTATGCCATTAGTGGTTTGAAATTCCCTCTCTTTTAAAAGTTTTTGAGGAAGTTAAAAAGTTGAATTTATGTTCAATTGCTTCCTCACCACTAATTGTTCTATATACCTACCATGTGTCACTATTGATTTTGTAAATTAAGGCAAAAGTAATCATTTCTAAATTTCTTTCCTATTTAAAATCATTACTATGAGCTCTAGGAAGCTCATGGCCAGCTCAAAGGAAGAGTCACCACCCATTTTTAGAGCAAATGGGTCATCATTTTATCTTTGAAAAATTGATTTGTCTTCAAAATAGTGACTCCATTTTTTACGAGAGAGGCACTCTACCAAGAGATTTTTGGATGTTGATGGATTAAAAGAGAGAAGGTGTTAGACACCCATTTCTCAAAACAGTAGATATATTTTTGATTCCCAAAATCTTATGAAAAATTCTTCCAACTTCTCTTGGAACTAGTTTTTTGGGATACTACTGGGTCTTAGGTAATAATTTTCCTAAGACCCTCACCTCTCTTTCTCTTTATCTCAAACTAGAAGAAGCTGAAAGTGCAAGCTCCGCAAGTTTTTGACACTTTAAGCATCATTGAACCAAAATATATAAACTTAAGAACTATGAACTTGACTAATAAAAAAAGATAAAGAGGCTTACCTCTCATATGTAACTTTGGCAAGGATTTTCCAGTAAATGAATCATATGAAAAATGGTGTTTGAACGAACTCTTTAATTGGTGGAATGCTTCTAGTCACCCTTCTAATGTCAAGGGAAATTTGTGAGTATTAAATATTTTGAGAGCTCTTGCAAACCCAAAATCCGAAACACATTGGGGTGGATTTGATGTTCAAGGCTCAAAGACTTGGAGGTTTCATGCATATGGGACCTTTATAGTGGTTGGGAATGGTTTCTAGACACTCAATCTCTTGGCTCGAGTTGGGTCTCTATTTATAAAGAAAGGAAGAGAAACCAGATTTGAATTTCACATAATCACAAAGTTTGGGATTTAAGAGAGTGTTTTGATGCAAAAGGGCACAAATTTTCAAAGGAAATGGTTTGCAATTGTGAACGCCAAAAAATGGTTTACTTGGGATGATTTGGAGTCGTGACCCATTTGTCAAGTGAAATGGAGGTCATGGAACCTCTAGGAATTGCATCAAAACTCATTTTTCATTTATAATGATTCCAAGACCTAAGGCACTAGCTGAACCAATCCGAGTAAAACTCGGATGGGAAAAGAAAGGGGTTAGGCACTCCTCTTTCGGGTGCAATAGGTAGGACTCACATGGGATTCCAAACATGCACAATCACAAATAGATAATTGTTCAGTTAAGTAAGAGCATAATAATAAATCAATAAGGCAAAACAAATTAAGAACAAACTAACACAAAAGAATCAAGCTTATTTCTATTTTATTAATATTTTTATTATTATTACTATTTTTCTTAACAAGGATATTTCTATTTTATTAATATTCTTATTTCTATCATTTGATAGACTTGGGGAGTTTATCTTGACAAGGTTGATATTAGTGTATTGTCGAATTGATGAAGTAACTTGTCTTAACCCCAGACTTGATTATGATACTATATTAGGTTTTGGATTGGACTATCTTCGATATGCCAACCAGCGAGATCTATTGAGGGTCAAATACTTCGTTATGTTAGGGCAATTTAGAAAATTACCTGAGTGAATGATCATAATGATAAGATTGGCCCCTTTATCAAACAAAGTGAATATTAAGATTTTCACTCTCTCTAATGGAAAACAAAACTGCCAATAGTGGATTTAACTATATATTAAATATGATTTTCAAAATGCAATTATATGTAATATTACTATTTCATGAAAAATGTATGCAAAAAGTTTCAATCCCAAGATCCATCCGAGCTAAGAGTGTGACAATGCATTTTGCAGACAGGGAAGAGGCCCTTCCTTGTGAGTAGTGTTTTGATGATTATGGGCCGAGAGGTTAGGTGCAAGAGACCATGGCTGATTAGCGGTGTGCTTGATCTTACATAAGTCCATTATCCATGGGTCTTCACAGGGTGGATGAATCCAAGCATTTTTTAAGTGAAAATATTGAACCTAAACTAAGTCAAAGATGTTTATTAGGTTAGGGGTTCACTACCCCTGAGTATGAATTCAGTTTAACCTCTTTTAAAGGTGGGGCTAAACCCTTATGGACTTGTGTGAGACCTTTGTGAGTTCCATACCATACAACATTAGGCACAAAGTGGCCATGCAACACCTTAGGATGTAAACCATTAATTAAAATGGGTTTAAGGCCCATTGCTAATATGATTAGTTAAGAGATCACATGACAATTGTGATTTGGGTCGAAAATGGGTATAGATCTGGGTATGGAGCACTCATTCTCTTAAGAAGATAATGCTTATCAATTAAAGATAAAGTCATGATCCAAATCTGATTTGGATCATCTCCTAATATGATTAAGAGAGGAAGGGATGATTCATTAAGTTCTCTCCATTCTCTTGCTAATTTTTCTTCTCCCTTGCTTCCCAAAAAACCTAATTTGACCCATCTGTGTTAAGGATTGATTTCAATCAGTTCTCTACTGTATTTTGGGAAGAAAAGCATAAGAGGATATCAGGTTCATGCAGCCACATCAATCCAAACATGTTGGGAGTCGATTTTGATGAAACAATATTGTAGAATTGGCTTCGCATGCACAATTGTGCCATCTTCAGTTGGACGCTAATCTTGAGTTTGATATTGGGCATGAACTACCACTTTGAGAGCTGCACACTATGGTCTCTGTATCAGTAGGTACAATCAATGTTAATTTGTGTTTCAAATCTGTAGCGGTTTAGTGTAAGAGTGATCTTGAAATTTCAGATTTCAAATTTGATTTCAAACCCTCCAATAATGGTATTTGATTTCTAACCCATCCTTTTAACAGTGGTATTAGAGCACTAGGTTCTGGATTGAACCAAATCAGATTTGAAATAAATGGCAAATCAACATAAATATGGCCAGTTTGACCAAGTTAACATATGAACTGAGAATTTGGTTCTTAGTTTGGGGCCAACAATCTGAAATATAACTATTTTATTTTATGATGATTATTTAGAATAATTTTGTGATGAATTTTAAATTCATAGGCTAAAAGTGTGATGGAGATTGAATTCCATGTGGTGGCAAGTTTAATGCACACCATGCGATTTTACATTCATATTCAGTTTGTAATTAATATTTTTGTTTATTTTTAGACAAAATGTACTAGGATTTTTCCTAATGTAAGTATTAGAAATTAGGAATTTTCCTAATCTAAGTTGGGCTTAATTTGGTCCCAACACTTGAGTCTAAGTGACCTTTGGTTTTAGGCACCCTATGAAGCCCAAGGATAATGGACTAATAATAAGTAAAGTTCATCAGGTTATAGGCCTTGTAATGGTCTCTTCCCTTAACCACTCAACCCTAAATAATCAAAACATTGCTCACAAGGAAGGACCTCTTCCTTGACTACAAAATACAATGTCACACCCTTTACCGAAATGGATCCTGAAATTAAAACATTTTGCATACATTTTTCAAAAAATAACATAATATAAATATAAATAGAATTTGCAAATCTAATTTTAAATACACTTGAATCCACTATGGGTACTTTTAGGTTTCCATCAAAGAGAGTGTAAACCCTAGTATTTATTTTATCTAACAAAGGGTTTGATCCTATCACTATGATCACTTGCTTGGGTAATATCTTGAATTGCTCCCACATATCTATGGATTTGACCCTAAGTGGATCTCACTGGTTAGCATGTCAAAGTCAGCGTTAGTCCAAGACCTAGTGTAGTATCATAATCAAGTCTGAGGTTAAGTGTAACTTTTTAGTTTTGCCCATCTATCTCCAAATTCTAAGACATACTAGAAATTAGCCCATTTTCAATGATTCTCATTAACTTCCATTGACTGCACTTGGGTCGAACCTAGTAGCTAAGACAAGTTGTTCCACTAATTCTATAACACATAAGTGTCAGCCTTGTTAGGATAAGTTCTCCAAATTTATCCAATGGCTTAGATCATTCTAAATTTACACAAGTTTCATAAGTGTCCAGCTTAAGGAATAATATAGAGAAACACACCAATTTAAACATAGAACAATAATGTACTCATATTATTAATACATAAAAGTCGGTGTACATCAATCTGAATGGAGCTAAGGGCATACACTACCTAACATACTTGCTTATTTATCTATGTAGTTTGGTTAGTCAAAGAGTAGTATCTTGATTAATTGCTGAACTAAAATGACCTAGCCTAAACTTTCATTGCATCATGATTGTCAAGAAGGCTTAGATTTAGTTTTAGGGAAGGGTTTCGTTCTTGACTATCAGGAGTCTAAAAGTTTGGATTGAATTCCAAGACTCAATTTTTTTAATTCTCTACCAATTCACCCCCTCTTAAGTAAAGCCATTGGTTCCAACAAGTATAAGGGTGCATGAGATTATGGAATTTTTGAAAGCTTACCTACAAGAATATCATAAATTCAAAATTCAAGCCTACAATTCATTTCTAAGACTAAGGTTAGAACTATGAAATAAAGTTAGGCTATGTTTGGGAGTGCTTATGTTAACAATAAGCACTTAAAAACAAGTGCTTAAATAAGTACTTGTGATTATTTTGTCCATCATTTTCTTTCAAATTTTAAAAATATACCTTGTGGGTAGTGGGCTCTCTCTCTCTCTCTCTCTCTCTCTCTCTTAGAACAACAATGAAATGAAATATGGATCAAACATAGTGAAAGTAGAGATGAGGAGGATGCCTATTTTCATACAATCACATCCATCAAAGCACATTCAAAACCAAGGTCCTTTGCAACCATTAACTGTCTCATCTTTACTAACATAACTGCTAAGGACAATATAATTAGTTACTTATGCACTACATCAAACCAGAAAAATATAGCAGTTCGAAAATAGATGTCTTGTATATGTTGTAAAACTAGGGTTCCACTATCAAAATAGCCTTAGTGCTGCCTCCAGGTCTAAGAAACAGATACACTGTCGTCACAATTCTTTGCTACTGATGATGGGAACTAGGGGTGTTCATAGTTCGATTAACCGAACCATTGGCATTTTTTTTTCAAATCGAACTGGTCCTACCATTTTTACTATTTCTCCAAATCCATACTGAACCGGTACTACCGGTTAACTAATTGATCGATTTCGGTTTTTTATCGATTCCATTGTTTGGTTTTTTGGTTTTTTATATTTATAATATATATTATATAAATATATAAGTATAATATCTTGTAAATATGTATATTATAATATATGATAAATATATAAGTATATACAATATATTGTATTTATAACATATTATATAATATATAGATAATATGTGACATATATTAAAAATATATATAATTAACATATAAATATCTATACCAGTCGGTTCAGTTAGCTACCAGTTTTTTCTAGGTACCAAAAACCGAACTGATCCTTCGGTTTTTCAAAAATACCAAATCAAAACTGAACCAATAGATTCGATTAACTACACTTCTTGTTTGGTTTTCTCGATTTGATTTGGTTTTTTGATTTTTTGGTTTTTATATTTAATTTATATTTTTTAACTCAATTTTTAATTTTTTATTCATAAAAAATATTAAAATTTAAAATTTGAGGACAAAAATAAGGTTTTTTATGAAAAAAGCGGGGCAAGGTGCCTACGGCTCCTTGGAACACATAGATCTAAAAATGTTAACCAAAACAAACAAAAAATCAGCCTAATCGGACATCAAAGTGAAAAATTATGGCCTCTAAAAGTTTTCATACATTGAATATGCAACCCGCGACTCGATGACCAAGTCGAATGGGTCAACGGTTGAACCGGCCGGGTTGAATGGTTCTTGACAAATGCAAGTCAATGGTTTTTGACCATCTGATGGGTCTTGATTGAACATGACTCGAAATCTTGGATAGGTGACGGTTCAAACGGTTCAACCAACCAGGTCAATGATGGGTTGAAATCACTGTGAACAACAATGGAATGAATTAAACATGGGATGCAATGAAAGTCTAGTTGAAGCGTTTGATCATATGTTGCCCATGGGTTGGCACGACATAGGCTATGTCGAGCATAGCCTTATCACTATAGCAATCGAGTTGTGTCAGGCTTAGGTTTTGAGACCCATAGGCTGATACAATATGACATGAAAAGTGGGCGTTGGCACAGACCTATGGCCTGGCACGACATGGCCCATGGCTTGGCACACATGACCCACTAGCGCTGCCTGCTACCGGCCGCTTTGGCCCGCTAATGATAGTGGAGGGGTTTACATAAATATGCCCTAATATCTATAAACAACTAGTTGGGGGTATTTGTGTACTTTTGCTTGGGGAGAGGAAAATTAACAATAGTGCCCTCAATAGCTATATAACTAGTTTGGGGGGCATTTTAGTAAAGTGATAATTAAATTTTTGAAAGACCAAAATACCCTTTCCAAAAACTATAAAACAACTAGTTTTTAAGGGTATTTTAGTTAATTGAATTAATTCCAACTCTTATAAATACCCTTAGCCTCCATCACTCTCATCACACTAATTTTCACTCTCTCATACTCATATACTCACAAATTTTCATGTAGTCTCTTATACACACTCTAGTACTCACTCTTGTACTCTCTTAATCTCTTTCCCCCTAGTTCCTAATTCTCGATTTTATTTAAGTTTTAACAGGAAGAAGTTTTACTCAAGTATCTTAAGTTAGCAATTTGGGAGGCTTAGAAGCTCCATCAGATGAAATCAAGTTGGGATTCCGGACTGGTGGACCAAGTAAGTTGTAATTAATCTTCATTTGTTTAGGGTTTTAATATTATAACTTTTCAAAAATATTCGGTTCCTTTCAAAATTCCTTTCCCAATATGTTCAACTTCAAGGATGTACAATCACAATATGACAACACCGATATGGGTGCTAGTGGTTCTATGGTCGATATTGCCAGAACCACCCCTAATATTGCAGCTAGGGGAAAGAAAAAATTTATCCCAGCCTAGGAAATGTTTATTGTAGAAACTCTTGAGGGGAAGGGAAAATGAACTATTTGCATATGTAAGAGTTGTAAGGCCATGAATCTGAAGTGGTCTTTACCTCAAGGTCTAAGGAATTGGTTCAACCAAAAAAGGAGAAGAAAGGAGAAAGGAGCAAATGGCCAAACCCCTGGAGGGACTACTACATACCCTCTGGTAAGGGATCAGGCCATTGTAGTTCGTCAGCACTAGAACTCCGACAAGAAAAGGAGGAAAATGGTGGATGAGTGCGATGGGAGGATAGAATAAGGCTAGTATGGATGAGAAAATGGATGGGTTGATGTCAAAGTGATGGGGCAAAAATGTTTCCAAGGCCCCTATTTATAGTTTCTAGGTGCACATTCCAAAAGTTTCTTAGGTTTGTGTTTTTCCTATTTTACCCTTATATATTGGAATGTTCTATAAACACATATAGAAATGTGATTAATTGTTTTTCTATAATTATCCAATTTTACTCTTTTGTCACATGTTTATTTCCTTGATTTATTTCTAGAATGTTCCCATGTTTTATTTCTTATTCAAGAATACCTTTTTAGTTTTTAGAATAATCATTAATTGTGCTAAATCATTAACACTTACTTTTAATCTACGTTGACCTGGTGTAAGTGTCAGAAAATGGCTCACTTGGGCTGATTTGGAGTCACTGCTCATCAATCAAGTGAAATGGAGGTGATGGGACCTCCGAAAATTGCATAAAAAAATCATTATTCATTTATAATGACTCCAATGCCTAAGGCACCGGTTAACTAGTTTAGGTAAGACTCATGTGGGAGAGGGAAGGAGTTAGGCACCCCTTGTCTCAGGTTTGATGGGTGGGGCCCACATGGGGTTCTAAACACAAGCACAGATAAACAATTATTTAATCAATTAATAATATACTAATAATAGAGAAACCAAACTACAACAAGCCAATGCAAAAGAGTATCCTCCCTATTTTATTATTATTATTATTATTATTATTATTATTATTATTTATTTTTAATTTTTCTATGCTTTTATTTTTTTTATTTTATTTCTTCATTTGTTTTTTACTTATTTATTTATTATTATTTTTTACTTTTTATCATTATTTTATGTATTTTTATTATTTTATTTCTTTCTTTCCTTTTTATCTTTATCAATTAATTATCATTTTATTACTTTTCTTATGGAAACCTATTGATATGTTTATTTACTAATTGTTGATCACTATACACTTTTTCCTCTAAACTTCCCCATATTGCAATTATATCCTTATCTCCGAACTAGCTACTGATTTTCAGATTAAACTCATTATTATAGGCTTTCATTTTTTTTAATTTTTCTTCCTTTTCTTTTTACCTAATCATTTATTTTTTATTTTTCTCTTTGTTTCAAATTTATTTTACTCGCGATAACTGACATCCCTTTCACTCCTCTAATCTATTAAGATACCAAATCAGAGTTCACATCTGCCCCCCATAGAATGCGCTCCAAAAATGCCCCACATGCACATCTCAGCATGCATGAACATCTCCTATACTTGTCATTGGGAGATGTTCCCAGGACATTGTTGGGATGTGCTATGGGACATTTTTGGGGCGCATTCTGGAGGGGAGCGGGGCAAATTTTATAGAGCAGATGGTGGACTCAAACTCATGACACTAGAAGAATTATGAAAATAAAATAATACTAAAAAGTTCAGCATCTAACGAGGAAAATATCATTCATCAGTTTTGAACATCACAGAAAAGTAGAGCAGCTATGACTTAAGAAACAATCCTACACTAAGGTGGTGTTTGATAACATTTTTCAGAGGTGTTTGGAAGTGTATCTGAGTTTGGGTCTGAAAATTATTTTTAGATCTGAAATAATAAGACATGGACCAGATGCTGAACACGCTTAGATGTGTTTCAGACCTCACTGAAAGTCCAAAATACCCTTGAAAATGTTTCTTGTGTTTCTCCCTCTCATCGTTCATCTTCTCCACTTGATGCAATGGTAAACCAGCGACGACAAGTGACACCTCTAGCGAGCTAGTGGCGGCGAGTTCTGGCCTTCTCTCTCTCTCTCTCTCTCTCTCTCTCTCTCTCTCTCCCCCTCCTTTCTTCTCCTTCTCTCGCCGTCGCAACTCCTCTGGTGAACTAGCGGTAGTGAGTTCCAGCCTTCTCTCTCTCTCTCTCTCTCTCCGTTCTTCTTCTTCTTCTTCTTCTCTCACCGCTGCAACCATAGTCTAATTTAGGGCTAAAATAGTAAAATTAATGAATTTCAAATGTTGAAGGTTTGATCCAACATAAACAACCTTCTTTATTTAGAGCCTCTAAAAAGTCAAAAAATAACTATGTCTCTTTTTAGATTTTAGACACTTTTAACTTTTCTAATTTCAGATTTCAGATTTATTAAATGCCACCTAAGTTTCAAAACTGACCAATCTCACTCAAAGGAGTTTATTCCTCAAAGAAGGGAAACTAAATAGAATGAAATGTGCAACAAACTACCGATGAAATTAGTGGGGAAGAAACTAATTCATAGACAAAAGAAAACAATGACAAAAAAATGGTGGATGCTCTAAGAAACTAATGAATCCAGAATAGGTATGGCAATCCCATCCTAGAAAAAAAAATGATGTTGGGACTATGTTAGCATCAAAAGTTTTGATGGAACTTGTGCAGAAGAAGCCTCATCACCACTTACACTTACTACTCCCATTAGGATCCTGGATATTCCATAGCAAAATGTAGGGGGATTAAAATTGGAAAAACACAAAAGTGAAAGAAGAAAGAAAGAAAAACAGAACACAAGGAATGATAATGAAGTTTACCTGATAATATTTAGGCCTGAGATTGATTACTGCAATAGGGGAACCAAGATTTGTCATTCCAAGTGTGACTCCTATCTGATACCTTAATAAATGGTTCAGGTGATGACCGCCAACTTCAGTTTTGCTCAACCAATGGAGGAAAATAGGGGGGTCTGTAAATAGTTGGAGGAGGCCGAGAATGGTGAAGGGAGTCAGTGTAGATGATAGAGGATGGGAGAAAAAAAATTGTGTGAAATCGCAAAGAAAATGGAAGGAAGACTGGGCGGATGCTGTAGCAGCATAGTCTCCTCTATAGTCAGAGAGCATATTTGGATGACGGTCAGAGAGTGATGTGAATAGGGAGAAGGAGTGGAAGAAGAAGGAATAAGGAAAAAGAAGAGAGAGAGAGAGAGAGAGAGAGAGAGAGAGAGAGAGAGAGAGAAGAAGAAGAAGAAGAAGAAGAAGAAGAAGAAGAAGAAGAAAGAATGGGGGAGGTTTTGGTTGCCACTATCGCATTGTTCTCATCTAAGGAGGAAGACAATGAATAATGCCTCCTTCGAATTAGGTTAAATTAGAAAGTTTGTTCAGTTTTAATAATAGGGATAAAGTTAGTTTGGTAACTACAGAGAAGTCTATGGGTAATTTGATAATTTTAGAAATTCAAGGGTAATTTGGTTAATTGGGGTCTAAGGGGGTCAAGCTCAAGCAGGGATTCTAATCTAATGGTGGGGTTCTAGGTTAAAGAAAGGAGGGCTGAGATGGGTCCAAGTGCATAGAGTGGTTTTGTGTGTACGAGGTAATGAGATTGGCTAAAATGGAATTGTTTTATATGAATGGGCAATTAGAGGTGCTTTTCCCTAAAATTTGATAGGGATGGGTTTTTGAATATTCTAATTTGAATAGTGGGACCAGATTTCTCCAAAAGGGCCTAGATCAAGAAGTCTAGAAAGGGTTTAATTTGATCAATTAAGAGCCTCAAAAAGGAATCTTTGTGTGATGGAGGGGCAAACAAAGGTAGTTTTCAATGAAATTTTATAGGTAGGGGATTTTAGGATGTCTAGGATCCAATGATGAGGTCTGATTGGTTCCGAATGGTCAAAATCATGAAAATTTAGGCCAACAAGTGGATCCAAAATGAAATCTTGGTTTGATGGAGAGGTAAATGATGAAATTTTGAGTTGATATTTCATGGGTAGGTATTTTAGGGAGGTTTTGGGTCTAATCGTAGTGGTTTATCTAATGGTCAAGGTGTAGATGGGAGTTAATCGGGGCCATTGGATGGTATCAGGCAGATTTAATGATGGATCTTGGGCTTTTGGGTTTTTTGGTGTTTCAAAGGGATCAGAAAGGTCTGATTAGGTATTTGGGGTAAATTAGGGGTTTAGGTGGCAAAACGAGCAAAAATTGGGTGTTAACACCCACGTTTGAACCTGGTTAGTTTTGTTGCGATGATAGTCAAAATCCAGAATGCTACCTAGGTCAATCCCTTTACGATAGTGATTTTTAGCTAGAAAATGAGACAAAATCAATCACAAATTGGGTTTGAGTTTTTTGATAATTTTCAATATTCCTAAGAGAAAATGAGACAAGAATTAGCTAAATATATTATACATGCTGAACAATCATTTTTATTAACTGATGACCCTAGGCTAGAATGATTTTTATAGCAATCAATAAATTCTCAATTTAAAAAAAAATATATATTAAAAATGCAATTAGAACATATGCTTCAAATTTTTTATTCATATAAACAAAATTTAATTTCTACTTTGTCAACTCTTAATTCTAAATAACACCTACATCTGATATTTGGACTTCCAATAAACTATAAGTTATATTTGTGCTATGAGGCATTTTATTAATGAATGCTGACTTTTATAAAAAAGAATTTTAAATTTTACAAGACTTGAATAACCACATACTAACCTAATAATTGCTACAAGTATATTAAATACTTTACATACTTATGAAATTGAAAATAAAGTTTTTTCTATTAGTTTTGATAACATCATAATAATGATTCAATAATAAATATTTTAAAGTCCTAATTAAACCATGTTTAAATTATAAATTATTTCATATTAGATCTGCATGCCATATCTTAAATTATATGTTCGAGATCATTTAAAAATTATTTCTCATCATATTTCTAAAATTAGAAATTATATTATATATAAAAAATGCCAATACAAGAAAACAAGAATTTAAATATTTATGTCAAAAATATGGTCTAAAATATAAAATTTTTGTATTAGATATTCAATATAAGTGGAATTCCACCTATAGAATTGTATTTCATACAAAGATATTCTTATAACTTTTATGTTGACAAAATCTCCCATGATTTTATAATCAAGGATGACTAGGAAATTGTAATTTGCATAAAATGTTTTTTACAAATTTTTATGATACAACTAATCAATTTCTTGGTGTTTGTCATCCAGTTTCTTGTATTTTAGTTAACCATTTATTTATGATTAATGAATATTTTTCAAAATATAGAAGTAATTTAAAATTTTAATATTGATGTAATGGAAGTTAAATTTAATAATATTGAAGAAATACATCTATATATTGTTAAATTACAACAATAGATTCTAGATTTAGAAAAGATTGTTTAGATGTTTGACTTGAATCTTATTGTGAAAATATGAAAATTGAAATTGGAGGCAAAAAGTATAAAGTTAATAATTTATTATTTGAAATGTACAGTTTATATGAATCTTAATTATTAGGACATAGGATAACTTGTATAGGTACAACCTCCACTTCATCATCAAGTGAATGATGAACTTATTTTTTATTTATAAGCTAATTTTACTAATTTAACAGATTTTACCAATTCGAGAGAATTAAATAGTTTTGATATTTTAGACTAATAGAATGAACATGAAAAAAAATTATTCACTTTTTTTCGTGACGGCACATGATCTACTAATCCCTCTAATGCATACAGTTCTGCTAAAGTCTTATTTTATTAGAAATACTAGGGTATTGGATGACAATAGAAATTGCATAAATGATGAAAGCTTGGAAATGTGTATATGCTTAAAGGATTGGCTTGTTGAGAATAGACTTCAAGATCAAGGAGGGCATGTCACTTCACTTGATGTTTCACTAGAAGTAGATGATGTAGATTAAGGTCAAGGAGATGGAGGTGTAACTTGAAGAAAATAATGAAGTCGATATTTTTTTTTGTATAGCCAATAATTGTATAGAAATTTTCAAATTAGTGTAAATTTTGTTTTTTTTAATTTTATTTAAATGTTATTACTTATTTTTGAATTTTCAATACCATTGTAAATTTTTATTTTTTATTTTATTATATCATTTTTATATTTTATTTCAGTTATGATATTCCTTGTACATTTTCAATTTTATTTTTGTGTTTTTTTTCAAATTTTATTTTATTCTAATTCTAATATTCCATTATTTTTCAATACCATTGTATTATTTTTATATTTTAATTCATATGCTATATTCAGCATGGCCCAGACCAATTTCCATAGAGTCACACCTGAAATGAAGTCTACGTTTTTTAGGAGGTGTTGATCACCGACCTCGATTTTCCTTTGCACCCTTTCATCCCTGAGGTGCTTTCATTTTTGGTATTTCCTTAGGGTAGCTCCATCCTAATGCTGTCCGGATTCTTATAGGACTGATCTCTCTGAGTCACCATTTAGACTTTCCCCTAGACATAGACATTTTTGTCGGGTTGTGTAGCATGAAGAAAGCCCCCTATTGCTTTTACTTGCCTTAACGTTGCAGTTATAGGCTGTTGGGTGGCTTTCCTTCTAAAGGTAAGGATTAGAAGAACAAATATTTCTTCCTTTCCCGGTAGGCCGTTTGGCATATGGATATCGTATGGCGACGGGATTCAAGGAAGGTCGTTGAAGTAGAGTTCAACGAAGATTTGTGCCTTGAAGTTCAATGCCTCGTGCATTGGTGGTTTCAAGTAGAAAATTTTCTAGCTGAGTCTATGCTCATCTAGGCCGACCTAAGCCATATAGGTAGGTTGACCGACACGTCCTTTGCATTTACTTCCAAAATTAACTTTTAGCTTGACTAATATTCCTTTGTCTTGTTCAGATATGAAGAGTATGGCTTCTCTTTTGGCAACGGCATAAGAAGAAGACTTCAAGGAAGAAGAGGAGGGTTGTCGATCGTGCATCAATGGAGGGTATGTCAACTAGTGCCGAGGTGAGGTTTGCAACATACGCCCCTAAAGTCATCGACCTCGAGAGGGGTGGTGACTCGATGTCCATCGAGCTTAAGCGGACTACCATAGACCCAGTTGCTTCCTCATTTCAGGTCAGCCAAGAGGAGCGCACTGTCAGCCCCTACACCTCAGACATACCTCACTTTATCCCCAACGTCAACGTCTCCATCCTCGACTGCCTCACCGATCCCGTAGTAGCTCTTCGCATGGGGAGAGGTATCCTTCTTCCAGAAGACGTGCAATGTTACAGTGGGATGGACCCTTCCGAGGTCGGCGCTAGGATGACTCGATGCATTCTTTATGTTTGTCTTTTTCTCTCTAATGTTTTGTTCTCTTTTCCTATTATCCTTGTTCTGACTATTCTTTTCTTCTTTGGTAGGCAAACACAATGGGCCAAGTGTTGCTGAATCATGTTACCTCGTCTCGGGAGGAGAAATGCGAGATGCAAGCAAGCATGGACGCTTTGCAGGCCCAACTAAGGGGGTTCAACTAGAGGAAGTGTGGATGAAAGATCGTAAACTAGAGGAGTGGCGAACCAAGTATATTGAGGATATCCACTGTATCGAGGTCGCAACTATTGAGCATTTCTGTCTATCCCTGAATACGCCCAGAAGCAAGTTAAGAATGGTGTTCCCTCGATGAAGAGGGGATTCAAGCTTTGTTGATTCTATCTCAAGACCCTGCACCCTAATTTTGACTTTGGAAACCTATCTGTTAAGGTGATGCCAAATGAGCTGGGAGTGCAGGTTGACCAGGAGCCCTTGACTATGGATGAAGAAGGAGAGGTTGACAATGAAGAAGGTGAGGAGGCGGATGATGTCAATGACGAGCTGTAGGGCGACAACGAGTAGTGGCTGGTCTGGTCTAGACTTTTTGGGATTTTATTGTTTCTTGGAGCCTTCATGCTCCTGTTAATCTTTCAAAACTTATCATTTCTTGGGGCCTGCGTGCTCCTGTCTCTGCCCTTCTTTTTCTTTTTTTTTTTTGCAATGTTCTTATAATGCTTCCTTAATGAATCCATATTTTGGTATACATTGCACAATTTTCAGATGACTGCAGTTTTAATTTTGGTTAAATTAAAAATGTGTTGAAGTGCTCGTAGGTCAGCTTAAGGGACTTAGAGCTAAAAGTAGTTTGGCATCCCTTAAGTTTGTTTTGGCCGACTTTCTTGTAGGCCGGCTTAGGGGACCTTAGTGGTAAAAGCGATTTAACTTCCCCTTGAGTTTCTTTTGGCCAAGCTTCATAAAGGTCGGCCCCAAGTTGCTAGAGCGGATAACCTTACTTTTGTACTTAGTAGAATTTTATAATTTTGCTAACATAGCTTAAAACTTCTGAACTTCTTCACAAGTAATTCCTTCTTAAGTTGTCCACATTCCACGCACAGGGTACCAACTTCCCATCTAATGTTTCGAACTCATACACTCCTTCAATGACCACTTTAAGAACTATATAAGGACCTTCCCAATTCAGACCTAGCTTTTCCACACCGAGCTCAGGTACCATAACCTTCCTGAGTACCAGGTCGCCAATTCTAAATTGGTGTCTCTTATCTCGGGCATTATATTACCGAACTACCCGTTGCTGGTATGCCACGATCTGTATGTAGGCCAGGTCATGGACCTCTTCTACCAAGTCGAGGTTAGACCATAGTTAGTTTTCATTGTTCTCTTCCTCATAGGCCTCAGAGCATAAGGTCAGCACTTCTATCTCGGTTAGAATTACAACCTCGGTCCTGTATGTTAGGGTGAAAGGCATTTCCCTAGCTGCCATCTTCATAGTAGTTCTTTAGGTCCATAAGACACTGGGCAACTTGTCCACCCACAAACCTTTAGCTTGGAATAGCCGAGCTTTAAGGCCGCAAAGTATTGCTTTGTTCGTCACTTCGGCCTGACTGTTTGCTAGGGGATGGGCGACCGAGGTGAAATTCTACTATATGCCCATCTCGATGCACCAATTCTAAAACTATCTTCAAACGGTTTTCCATTGTCTAAGATCAACACCTTAGGGAGTCCAAATCTACATACGATGCTTCTCTAGAAAAAGTTTTGCACGCTCTGAGCTTTGATAGATACCAGTGGTTCAGCCTCCACCCATTTTGTAAAGTAATCAACTGCCACGACTAAGAACCTCCTCTACCTAGTTGCGGGTGGAAAGAGACCGAGGATGTCAATCTCCCATTACGCAAAAGGCCATGGGCTGGTAAGGTATCTTAGGTTAGCTACAGTTTGGTGTAGAATATTGGTGCGCCACTGACACTTACCACATTTCTGCACCAATTCGATTACATCCGCTTTCAATGTAGGCCAATAGTAGCCTTGTCACAATGCTTTTTGGGCAAGAGCCCTCCCCCCAAGTGTCCTTTGTAGAGACCTTCATGAATCTGCCGCAGAACTTGGTCCGCTTAAGATCGGCAAGTAGCGTAGGTAGGGGAGCGTGAATGACCTGTGATACAACTACTCGCCTATGATTACATAGCGAGTTGACTGATGTTCTACCCTCCGGGATGCATTACACTCCTTTGGTAGGGTCCCGTGGTGTCGATAGTCAACAAGTGGATCCATCCAACTAGGCTTTGCCACCAAAATAGGGGCAACCTCTTTTGCCACCCTTTCTATGGTTAGGTGTGGCAGGTCTTCTATGTAGACTATCATTTTTGTGGACTCTATTGCACTAGCCAGTTTCGAGAGTGCATCGGCTTTAGTGTTTTGTGACCTCGGGATTTGTTAGACGTACCAAGAATGGAAGTTGGTTGGCTCTTGAGCCTCATACTGCGCATTCATTTGATTAATGACTAGCTATGAGTCACTGCACACTATGAGATGCTTTGCACTGACCTCTTCACTAGCGATAGCTTAGCTATCAGTGCCTCGTATTCAGCTTCATTATTTAAAGTTCAGAACATGAACTGAAGGGTGTATTCCAACTTTACCTCGCTCAGCTCGTAGAGGATCATTCCAGCCCCACTTCCACACTGGTTGGATGAGCTATCCACATGGAGGATCCAGGGCTCCTCATTCTAGGTCAGGACTTCTCGAGCCGGTATGGGTTCTATGCTGGTTGATGCCTCTGATGTGGTTACTAACTCAGCAACTTCAAGTGTCGGCGTATTGAACATACACTTGGCAACCAAATCTACTAGAACTTGTGCTTTAATTGTTGGTCGCGACTCAAATCGGATATCATATTGCTGAGTTCAATTGCCCATTTTTTCAGTCTCCTTGAGACCTCAAGCTTTTGGAGAATCAGCCTCAAAGGTCGATCGATCAAGACTACAATATTGTGGGCCTAAAAATAAGGTCTCAGTTTTCGGGTTTCTAACATCAACGAGAAGGCTAACTCTTTTATGTTCAGGTACATAGCTTCGTCAATGTGCAAGACTTTACTTACGTAGTAAACAGGTTGTTGAACTTTTTCTATATCTCTAATGAGGACCAAGCTTACTACCTCATCACTCTTCGAGAGATAGAGCTTAAGCTCGTCATTGGGTTTCGACTTGGTCAACATAGGTGGCGAACTGAGGTACCTTTTGAGCTCATCAAAGGTGAGATGACACTCTTTAGTCCATTCAAAGTCTTGGTTTATTTTTATGGCCTTGAAGAATGGAAGGCACCGCCCAGCCGACTTAGACATAAATTGATTCAGGGTGGCTATCCGACTAGTTAATTTTTTCACTTCTTTAATCATTTTATGAGGTGGCATATCTAGGACAGTCTGGATTTTGACTGGGTTGGCTTAATGCCATGTCGGCTTACTATGTATCCAAGAAACTTGCCCGACGTAACACTGAAGACACATTTGTTCAGGTTGAGTTTCATGTTATACTTCCTTAGAACGTTAAAAACACAGTTTAGATTGGCAATTAGAGACTTTGAAAATCAAGTTTTTACAACCATATCATCCACATAACATTCAACTTTAGATCCAATTGAGTTAGAAAAAATTTTGTTTACAAGACGTTGGAAGGTCATCCAAGCCCATCTTAGTTACAAAAGCGGTTTTTTCTTCATCGGCTTGGGTCCATCAAGATTTGGTTATAGCCGAAGTAGGCATCCATGAAAATCAACAACTCGAACCCCAAGGTCGCATCTACTAGGAAGTCAATTTTATTGAAAGTGGGAAACTATCCTTTGGGCATGCTCTATTAATGTTTGTGTAATCGATGCACATGCACCATTTGCCATTGGCTTTCTTGACGAGCACTGGGTTTGCAATCCAGCTCAGATATTTGACCTCTCTAACAAAGTCTATTGTGAAGAGATTCACTACTTCCTCATCTACTACCTTCCATCTTTCCTAGGCAAGGTTCCTTTTCCTCTCCCGGACTAGTCTGAATAAAGGGTCAACATTTAATTTGTGAGTTATAATGGAGGAGTCTATGTCGGGCATTTCTATTATCGACCAAGAGACGACATCTAAATTTTTAAGTAAAAACTTACCAAATTGGAGCGCAATAGTTTGGTAAGGTGATCCCTGATCCATACTATCTTCTCAGGCTCAGCCTTTAAGACCAGCACTAGAATAATGTCTTCCATGGGTCGAGCTTGCTTGTCAATGTTTTCTGGGGTGGCTCCAAGTTGACGTTGATGGCTATTTTTCCTTTAGCCTTTAGCGCTGCTACATAACATTTGCGAGACTCAAGTTGATCACCTCGCATGACTCTGATTCCTCCAGATGTTGGAAACTTTACTACTAAATGATATGTTGACACTACCGCTCAGCGGGCATGCAAGACAGACTGGCCCAGAATGGCGATGGCGTTGTAGGGTAAGGGGTTGCAACCACCAGGAAGTCGTGATCGAACCAGACTAAGTTGGGCACTGAACTTTCTACAAATGGAACCCTTACCGACCTAGGGTCCGAACAACCTCTCCTTTGAAGCCAACCAAGGGATATGTCGACTAGTTATAGGTCCTTCTTGCCGAGCTCCATTCGCTCAAATGCATCTAGGGAGATAATATCGGCCGAACTCCTTGAATAGACTAGAATTCTTTTCACCTCAAAGTCATTTATTGTTAACTTTACCACAAGGGCGTCATCATGTGGGTATTGGATTCCGCAAGTATCATCCTCTATAAAGTAAATCACCTCTTCCCTGTAGGGGTTCTTTGGCAGATTGTCACTATCACGTTCAAGATCTAGAGTTGAGCTTTTGCCTACCGAAGTAGTGCATCCTACTACTATCGACCCTCCCATGACCATATTGATGATTCTACGGACATGCCATTCTATCGGCGGTGGGTCTCGGGGAGGCTGGTGTCTATCTTGCTTTCTATTTGTCTAAGGTGCCTCTTTGTGCTGCTCGGCTGGTCAGCCTTTATCTTGTCTCTTCATTAACTGCCTTAGATAGCCACGACAGATCAACTCCTCAATCTCGTCCTTTAGGTTTTTGTAGTTTTCAGTATCATGTCCTATGTCACGATAGAAATGGTAGCACTTATTAGGGTTTCTATTAGTAGGGTTGCCCCTCATTCGGGGCGGCCATCTCACATATTCTGTTATTTTTATTTGCATTAAAATTTCACCCCTCTTTGCATTTAGGGCGGTATAATTCCATTTCTGAAATGGTGGGTTTCTGGATCGCTAGCCCGATTTGGAACTTCTGTGGGGGGACCCACTCTTTCTTGGTGACCTACTTCGCCTATTGCGAGGTGACCGACTTCTCTTCGGCAACTTGCTTCTTTTCTGTTGCTTGTTGCTCTCCACATCTTCTTATACTCACCTTCTCTTCCTAGATAGCTCTAATCGGGATCCTAGCGCCTCCTCCACCTTCGTGAACTTGTTAGCCTAGGTGATGAACTCCTCCATAGAGGTAAGGGTTCAGCTTGACTTCCCAGTGTAAGTCAGGGTGGTAGCCACCATTTACCGCTGTAGTGAGTTGTATTGCCATGTTGAGGTTCGGGATTTGGAGACGCTCTAGATTGAATCTTTTGATTTAGTCACGGAGTGTCTCATTTGGTCACTCAATGATGTTTTAATAGGCATTTCATGGACTTGGGGCACCTCTTTCTAGTGGCAAAGTGCATGGTGAACTTGTCGGTGAACTAGTTCTAACTTCTTATAGAGTTGACAACCAATCCTGATTACCAAATCCAAACTGTGCCTTGGAATGTCATCGGGAAGGCCATGCACAGGCTCACATCATTGGCCCTGTGCAATTGCATTAGGGCCTGGAAACTATCAATGTGGTCTACGGGTCTATTGTTCCATCATAGGATTTAGGACTGAGGTCCTTGAAGTCTTTTGGCCATAGGGCCGCAAGTATCTTGGCGGCCAGCGATGAGGTGTGAGATACCTATCGTGTTGGCAAGTCGCCAATCTGACTGTTCTCCTTTTTCTCATTTTTTTCTATCCAACTCACTCACAGATGGGTGAGTTAACTCTTTTTTGAGGCGTGGGGTGTACATCTATGCTGCCTCCTATGGGACCCTTCGGTCGAGCTAGCAGCTTCGATTCCAATGGGCACTGTAGCTCGGCTCTGATCTTCCATTAGGGGCCGATTCGGGTTTTGATCAAGAACTTTGTTCAAAGCCTGGTTACAAACTTGGTTGGGAACTTGATTGGGGTTCAGCTCGACATTCTGTTGTTGCTATTATTGTTGTTGTTGTTGTATCCCTAGCAAGGTAGCGAATTGATCTTCCCATGCTTTCATTTGTGAGTTCATCCCCTAGACACATTGCACCAACTTATGGAACTGACGCATATCAATTCCAGTAGGAGATGCCAAGGGCTCAACTGTAGGAAGAGGCACGTTAACCTGAGGTGGTGGAAAAGTTGGGTTTGGCATATGTGAGACATTTGGAGGGGTCAAGGGCATAGTGATTTGTCTGATGGTCACTAAGGGGACCTCTAGGATTAGTATGGGTTGGTCTTGCCCCTTTGTGACCTGATTGTTGTTACCAGGTTGGTTGCTTAATGAAACCATTGTTACTATCGTGAAAGTGTTGGAAAGGTGTGAACTCAGCTTTTTGAGGTGTTTACCACAAACGTCACCAATTGATGGTGCGTGACCTAGCAGCTCTCACTTGGCAGATGACTCAGATGCTGAGTTGGAGATTTCCTTGTAGGAAGCCGAGCTAAGTATGGCCGAGCTGGAGATAGCTTGGATGTCGAGCTATATAGCGACAAGTAAAGTTGTCTTGCAAGAGAGCAATGTTAGAGTGCCCGAATTGTTTTACTCGGGGAGGGAACTCCGATACTTAAGTCAGTGATTTGGAAGTTTTAGAGAATATTGGAGTGTTAGAAGCACAGAGAATGTGAGAGCTGAATCGCACGTACCTTCTCTCAAGAGAATGATGCCTTTAGATAGGTGTGAGGGATTAGAGACCCTTTGTAATGGGTCCAAGATTCCCAAGAATCTACTTTCACTAAGTTGGGAGAGAATATCTCCATCGGTTATGTAATTCGCTCATAGGGCTAAGGTCTGTTCTATCGACTCTGATGCGGGTGATGCGTGTAGACCGACTTATCGGTGGAGTGTTATTACTCTGGATAACTTGGTCTTGATAACAGATTTATGTAATAGGTTGACAAGCATGCCCTATAGGTCACCACTTGTACCCTACTTAGCTCGGCCGGTCCCCGAAGGAGGTCGGTCCTTTAGGTTGGGCAGGTCGAGGTACTTTAGGTCGGCCTTAGGCAAGGTGCTACTAGCCACCCTGCTGGGGTGATCTGCTTAGTGCCGACATGTCACCTAGATGCCATGTGTTGTAATGTTATTCGGAGGACCCAATTACCCCTAATCAACGCCAATCTTGATTTATACTCCTTCCAGACGCTAAGAAATCTGAACCGATATAAATATTTACGTAAATCTTGATTTACATTGCTTCCAAATGCAGCCCAAGTTTCGGGAATGGCAGTTTAAGATAAAAGAGAAAAAAGGAGAGAGAAGGGAAATTTAGAATGATGAATGGCACGAGAATGAGGATGGGAGGAGAGAGAGAGGGACAGTTTGGGTACTTATATTTGAACTCCTTCCAAATTGAGCTTTCAGAACATCTCCCTCATGTTTCCTGTGTGCACATGTAAATGGATTGTTGGAGTTTGTTGGAAACAAATCTGACCCCAATTCCATGGCTCTCTCCAGACCCTATTTGCTCCTATTTAAAAAGACTTCCCACATATTTAGGATGAACGGTGTAAGGACAAATTTTGTGAGTACTGAATCTTTTTAGAAATATTCCATTATTTTTCAATACTATTGTATTATTTTTATATTTTAATTCAAATGAAATAAAATTTCTGAAATTTTCTTTTCAACTTGTTGTATGTTTTGTATTTTATTAATTATTTTTGGTTAATTTTTATTTTTTCCAAAATTTATAGAATCTTTTTAGCAAAAATAAAAAAAACGAAACGAAAAGAATAACAAAATAAAAACAAAAAAAGACCTGGCCTAGCACGGGCCCGCTTGGACTTGTGCTGTGGGCCATACCGGGCCTGACCTTTTAAGAGTTTTAGGCCAGGCAGGCACAATCCACTCAGCCCGCATGCTGGTGCTACACAGCCCGTTAAGGCATAGGCCGTGCCGGCATCACACGGCCGACTTTACACCTCTATCAGTCATGACGAGTTGTTGGAGAATGCCTCTGGATGCACCCCATGCCTCACTCTCAGTGAATAAAATCACACGAGCAATTAGGCTCCATTTGAAAGGAGTACAGATACAAATGTGTAGAATCCAAAATTTGTATTTTGTATGTATTTGTATTATACATATTTATATTTATACTTTACTAATGCGAAATCAAATTGAAAGGGTGTAAAGACGACGAAGGAAAGAAATCCCCTAAATCCGGGTTCGACTAAAAATTCCAAGAATCGGTTATTGATAGTGTTGATTGAAGTAATGACGTGAATCAACAACAAAATTCTCCCAAAGATCTTTTTTTTTTTTTTTCCAAAATTCTCTCAGAGCATTAAGACCAAATTATTAGATAGCCATGATCCATAATAGCAATGGAGATCATATAGCCATGGTTGAATTCAATCTTGGTGAGAAATTTCCAATATTTGATATGGAGTATCGTGACACTACATGATTTCCAAAACTGAATCAGACCGGATGGTCGGACTGGAAAAATCGGGAATCATGGTTTCATTTTACCCTATAACTGTTATTTTGCCAAAATCATTGATTTGGTCAGTAAACTGTTGACACAGGCGGTCAAACCGTTCAAACCGTTTGAATCATCTGAACCATCTAATGATTTTGACCGTTTTTTATTTTTGTTAGAATGGGTCGTCTATTCAGTTTGAACGGTTGGACTGTTCAACCTGGGAGCCAGACCCCTGACTGGTTCGTTGTAAAAGTACATTGATGATGTTTTATATCGAACCATATATAAGTTTTACATCGATTTACAATGTAAAACTCTACTTCATCCAAACGCCAACAACATCGAACTAGAGTGGAGTTTTACGTCAACCTTGATTTATATTCCTTCCAAATGCTGAGAAAACTGAACTGATATAAATATTTATACTGAACATCGCTTCCAAACACAACCTAAGGTTCAGGAATGACAGTTTAAGACAAAAGAAAAAAAAAAAAAAAGGAGGGAGAAGGGAAATTTAGAAGGATGAATGGCAGGAGAATGAGAATGGGGAGGACAGAGAGAGGCACAGTATGGGTTTTGTTTTTGAACTCCTTCCAAATTGAGCTTTGAGAAGCAAATCTGACCCCAATTCCATAATTCTCTCCAGACCCCATTTTCTCCTATTTAAAAAGACTTTCAACCTCCGGACCCCATTTGTTCCTATTTAAAAAGATTTCCAACATATTCCATGATGGTCTGTGCACACACCTCTTACACTTGATGGGTTTCAATTTGATGGATCCAACTCTTTTGTTTTTTTAATTTATTTTGAAGAGCTACACAACTAGCTGCTTGGCATCTTGCTGAAGGATCCAATTCTGGGATACCAGATTCAGTTCTCATAAAATTTGTCCTCATATCCTCCTCACAATACTTACATTCATACATTTTTTTGTTATTGAATCACCTGCCAATACATTTTTTATTAACATTAATAAATCTTCTCAAAAGTAAGGATAGGAGAGCCTTAGCCGGTTTATGTGCCAAACCCAGCCACCACTCAGTTGAAACTTAAAGTAATGCATTTGAAACACCTCCTTCACAGACATAAATGTTGTTAGGACGTTGTAAGGACAAATTTGTGAGTACTGAATTTTGATTCCAACTCTGGTAAGATGTGTAGATTTATCCGATTAAACCCGAGTTTTTTAGAAACTGTCTCTTTCTAAAAGAAATACGCTAATAGATTGTCAGAGCTTGTTAGAAGCCCTCTGTTAGGGGTGTAAGGTGTAAACAGATTGAATTTAGATCGGATCAGGTAATATTTAAATTCAAATCCGATTAAATATTCAAATATTCGATTTGAATTTTATTAATTAATTATTTTAAATAATTAATAAGTATTT
The DNA here is from genome assembly GCF_056320005.1 of Nelumbo lutea. NCBI lineage: Eukaryota > Viridiplantae > Streptophyta > Magnoliopsida > Proteales > Nelumbonaceae > Nelumbo > Nelumbo lutea. The sequence continues at coordinate 35,054,927 of NC_142691.1, forward strand.
TATTGATATAAAGTATATAAATATATAAATTATTTATTTAATTTAATTATCATATATAAATTATATAAAATATATTATATATAAAAATTAAATAATCGATTAAATTTAAATATTTATCGAATTGAATCAAGTAATATCCGAATTGAAATCCAATTAATTATTCGATATCCAAATATTTAAATTATCCGAATTCTCCATTATATCGAATAGGATATCGAATATGAATTGCGAGCATGCGTTGACACCCCTAGTCTCTCTTTCTAAAATAAATACTCTTGAGCCGAGCATGCGTGATCGACCACAGTCGGGAAATTAGTATCACTGTCATATTGATCCTCTTGTCAATCGATACACCTTACAGTAATATCCATGCTCCCCCATGCCCAGCATTAATGATGCATGTTTGCACGGTTCAGATTGTATCACTCTCAAGTCCTCCGACATTGAAAAGCAATCCAGTACCTCTGGGTCACTTGTCATTATTTCGAAACCTGATGATTCAGAGTAGAAGGTGGTCGTGGGGACTATTCATCTTCTCCTGGGTCCCGCAGTCACTGATGGTTGGTTGTCAATATAACCAAACCATCTCCGGGACACTTTCATTTCATAGCCATTCTGAGAAAGGTTTTGACTTTTGAGAGATGAGCGAGAATCCACGAACGCTCAAGTCTCTGGTGCTTCCATGGAAGACGAAGCTCTACCTACCTCTGATTTCGGCTATTACAAATGTCGCTTGTCGTCCTGAAGGCACCGTCAACCGCCGTCTTCTCAACTTCCTTGAACCCAAGGTTCCTCCCAGTGCAAAACCAGTGAGAGGCGTTAAAACAGCCGATATAACCATAGACCCTACCCGGAACCTCTGGGTTCGCGTCTTCATCCCCACCGAACCAGCCGGTGACGCCAGCCTCCCGGTCATCGTCTTCTTCCACGGCGGTGGGTTCGCCCTACAAAGCGCCGACTCCAAAGGCTACGACTTTGTTTGCCGCCGGATAGCGCGTACCGTCTCCGCCGTCGTCGTCTCCGTCAACTACCGTCTCTCGCCGGAACATCGGTTCCCGGCGCAGTACGATGACGGATTCGACACTTTGGTGTTCCTCGACGCAAGACATTGCGAGGGGTTTCCGGTTAACGCCGATATCTCGCGGTGCTTCGTCGCCGGCGACAGCGCCGGAGCCAACTTAGCTCACCAAACGGTATGCATGGCGGGAAAGGCGGAGTTTCGGAAGTTGAGGGTGATCGGACTGATCTCGATCCAGCCGTTCTTCGGCGGAGAAGAGCGGACCGAATCGGAAATTCGGCTGAAGGGAGCGCCTATAGTGTCAATGGATGTCACGGACTGGATGTGGAAGGCGTTCTTGCCAAAGGGATCGAACCGGGACCACGAGGTGGTGAACGTATCGGGGCCGAATGCGCCCGACATATCGGGTCTGAAATATCCCGCGACGTTGGTGTTTATCGGGGGATTCGATCCGTTGCAGGACTGGCAGAGAAGATACTACGAGTGGTTAAAGAGGTCCGGCAAAGAAGTTCAGTTGGTCGAGTACCCGAACGCAATCCATGCGGTTTATGTGTTCCCCGAATTGCCCGAATCTTCTCTCTTAATTACGGAAATCAAGAATTTCGTTGCAAATCAATCTAGGAAAATCTTAAAATGAGATGCAAAATTCTTCTGGATATTACATACGAGAGTGCAACTAGAAGAAAGGAAGAGTGCAAGTCCGGTCCGTTTTCGCTCGGGTTTTACTTTGTTTCAAGTTACAATTTACTTTGTTCTCTGTTTGCTTATAGTGCAAGCTAGTTTTAACTGGATAGAATTTTACACTCAGTTCACTTTTTTTCCTCTTTTTTTCTGGGTAAAATTTGCACTCAGATCAATTTTAATTAGATAGAAATGTTGCACTTAGTTCTGTTTTGCATTTGTTTTACAAATATATAACTTACTTTCTTATTTGATACAAAATTTGTAATTTTTGACAACATTTAGGTTCAGTTTGGAAAGAGTATATACATATTTATATTTGTACTCTTTTCAAACTGAGACATAGTTGCAATGCAATTGGTGTAAATGCATGGGATTGACTACATTTAGGATCTGCTTGGTTTGTAGTGGGAATCGGAATTAAAATTCTCCAAAATCGGAATTGGAATGATTTATTCCCATAGTCTGTTTGGTTCAGACAAGAATAGGAATGAGAATTGGAATCAGCAGGATAGGGTTTTATTTCCAAGGGAGGGGCAAGGAATGACCATTCCTTAAATGGAAGAATGTCATTCCAGCAGGAATGAGAATGAAATTCCAACTCCACCCAAACAAACAGTTGGAATCAGAATAACCGATTCCGATTCTAAACCCCTATTCCCATGAGCCAAACGGGACCTTAGTTACAATGCAATTGGAAATGCACGAGTGCAAATAGGATGAATGTAAATTCTGGTTTACTTTTATTCAAATTTGACCATGTCTTATTTGTGAAAAATAAAACAGTAAAATGCTGTATCCCACCTACATGAAAGGGAATTGAGGTAGGGGTGTGAGCATTCAGAAACCGCTTATTTATGCTGATTTAGAATTGTCACCCATCAATCAAATAAAATGGAGATAATGGGTGTCGAGAATTGCATAAAAAACCATTATTTTTGGTTAAGGCACCGGCTAAACCAATTCAGGTAAAAACTCAATGGGAGAAGGGGTTCAGACATCCCGCTCCCATGTCCGATAGGTGGGGCCCATATGGGTGATTCAAAGAAAACAGAAACCTCAAGCAACTAATTATCATTTTATGTAAAGCAATGAATGGAGAGAGGATAAGAAACCTGTCATGAGGGACCCTCTCATTTTTTATTATTTTAATATTGTTTACCTATTATCATTATTATGATTACTCTATATCGCTCTATTTTATATCTTATGTATTTTTTATTTTAATGTTTACACCTTTTTTAAAGAAATATCTTAACTGGTTTTCAAGAGAAACATTGTCACACATACAAGGTAGTATTTTATAGACTCAAGCCAAGTGATGATAAAATTGGGAATTGGCTTCTAAACCAATACTGAGAATACTACTAGAGATTCTCTATTTCACTTGTTTTTCTTTTCTCCTTTTTATTCTACATCAAACCAATACGGCAATACCCAACAAAGGTAAAGGGAATGACTTCAGAACTCAGAACCAAACCAAGGGGCTCTCGGCTATCCTAAATGTAAACCAAAATGGGCCTTTTGGAATTCAAACCTATGTCCTAGACTCACTCTAAGACCAATAGTCCAATACTACCTCCTCGCTCCTCCCCTTCCTCTTATTACATTTATAGAATTATATTTTTTTAAACGCTTCCTATAGCTGTGCATTGATCATAAGCGCTTCGGATGGAAAGAAGCATGCAAGGTCTTTTTTATTAAAGTTCAAATTTAACGGGAGTCCATAAAACTCTCCTATTTAATTACCCCACCGGAGTATCTGCCGGTTGATTAGCCTCTCTGTAAATATGGACACAAAAGAATTCCAATCTATTCCTAAGCTCCTGAACTTGAGACAACCAAAACCAAAGTTTCCAATGGGCTATACAAGTACTATTGAGAATATCAATCAGAAGTTTGGAATCTGATTCCACTATTATCTTCTCTAAATTAAGTGCAACCGCCAGGTGTAAACCATCCAGCAAAGCCATAGCCTCTACGACTAAATTGGAGTGTGAACCATAGGTGTTAGAGAAAGCACTAATGAAGCAATTTCTTCCATCTCTGATGATACCCCCTCCACCACATGGGCCAGGATTTCCTCTAGAAGCACCATCAACATTCAACTTAAAATGACCTTCCAGAACTAGTAATAAATGCACCACCTTGATGCACTTATTCTTAATTGGGTGAATTCACAACCCCAAACCATGTAAAGAGAGTTGTTAAGTAAAACTCACTCTATGGGTGAGATTTAGAGGAGATGATACCTCATGAAACCATCACACAATTACCCAAATCACCATATTAGAGCATCTGAATTTATTTTCCATTCTGCGCTTGTTTCTTTCCTTCCAAATTTCCCAGACTGCAAAACAAGCAATCAGCCCTACTGTAACAACCCATTGTTTTTTTCCTAAGGCTGATGAAAACCAAACAGAGAGGAGCTCCTTAATACTCTCGTTACCCCTAAAGGGAAGCCCAAACAATCTACTAAAAAAAATTCAAACTTTTCGAGCTAGACAACCATGCACCAACAAATGATTAACATTCTCCTCTGAGTGGTCACAGCAGCAGACACATCTGGATACAAAAGGGATCCCCAACTCCTTTATATCAAAGTCCACCCCTACCTTCCCCACCATAAGTTTCCAGACAAAGAATCTTATCTTGGTGGGCACTAGAGCAATCCAAACTGCCTTGTACCAATCCACCGTAGGATGAGCATCCCTATAGAAGGACCAAGTTGTTTTAACAGAGAAATCTCCTTTCGTTTCAGGAAGCCAAACTATCTTGTCTTGGCTGTTAGAGAGCTTCACACCTAACCTCTGAATCTGTTGGAGAGCCTCATCCTCAAGAAACCCCCTTAACTTGATCCAGACTCCAAATTCCTACCTCATCAACAACATCACAAACTCTCAACTGCAAATTAAGACCATCTAGCTGAATGGCTTTCTCAATTAAAGGACCATCCATGGTCCAATTATCCAACCAGAAACTGATTTCTTCCCTTCTCACTAACCACCTGAAGATAAGGACTAAATCACCTCTTAGTTCACCTTCTAGGTACGAGAAGTGTAGCACGAAGGGATGGCTATATAGAAATGACCACCCTTCAGTACCTTGGCTCTGAAAAGTTCAGCCCCACAAAGAATTTTGGAACAACACTCGCTACAAAGCTTTCAACCTGAGTGCTTTTTGGACATTAGATAAGCTTTTAATGTACAACCCACTTTCAGAAAAAGGTCTCACAATTTTCCTCCAAGCTATCCAATGGTGATGACTACATGTCTCCAAATTAGACCAAAGGAAGCCTTTCATCAATTGATCCAAGCGTCTGATAACCTTCTTGAGAGTTGCAACTACTAACATCAAGTATATCAGAATACTGCTTAACACATGTCTAATTAGGACCAACTTACCTCCCACTGAAATCGTTTTCCCTTTCTAGCCCAAAATTTTTGCTGCCACTTTCTGCAAAATCCCATCAAATGCTTCTACTTTCACTCGGCCCTTACCAATGGGGACCCAAGGTAGGTGAAGGGGAGAGACTTATGCACGTAGCCCGTAACTGAAGTTGTGATTTGGTTTCTACTGCGAGAGGCTTTTGTTGAAGTGAAAAAATAGCTCTTCGCCTTATTCACCAATTGACCCGAACATTGCTCGTACCTTCAGATTATTGACATTACTTTATCTAACACCTGCTTGGACCCTCTTATGAAGATAATGGTGTCATCAGCATAGAGGTTGTGGGTGATAGGAGGGCAGCCCCTATGAGTCACATAAGCATTTGCAGGATACTGTATGCCCAGTTTGGACAAGTTTCTACTGAGTACCTCCTCTACAATGATAAACAAATACGGCGAAAGGGGATCCCCTTGCCGCAAGCCTTTGGTGGACAGAAAAAACCCTATTTCTCCTCCATTCCAAAGAATTGAAAACCAGCAATTCACAACCATTTTTCTAATCAAATCAATCCAATGTTCACTAAAACCGAACCATCTCAGGACTTTGAAGAGGAAGTCCCAATTTAGCCGATTGTAAGCTTTAGCCATATCCAGTTTCAGCACAACATTTTCCTGTACCAAAGCTACATTATCCATGATGTTTTGCCCCTAAATAAAAGCACCTTGCTCTAGTGAAATTAACTTAGATAAAATACCAGTCAGTCTTTTAGTAAAGATATTTGCAATAAGTTTGTAGCAGAAATTACCAAAGTTGATGGGACGAAAATCTATGAAACTCTCAGGAACCTTGCATTTTGGTATCAAAGAAATAAAGGAGGTGTAACTCACCGAAAGCTGGCCACCATTAAAAAAGAATTGGATAGCCCCTATCACATATGCTCCAACAATGTCCCAACATAAGACAAAAAAATGTCTTGTAAAACCATCCGACCTTGGTGCACTGTCTCTGTCCATGGCATGGACCACCTCTTTAATTTATGTCTCAGAAGGTATAGCCAAAAGATTGGCATTTGTTTTCCTGATTAACCACACACAGAATGATATCTGACAATTCCTCATCACCAACTACTCCTTCCTTTGAGAGAACGCTAAAAAAAAAGTTTACAGCACCTTGGTTTAACTCCTCTAGGTCAAAAAGCCAATCACCTATGTAATTTTTAATCCTACTAATTCTGCCTCGCATTTGGTTCAGTTTAACAAACATGAAAAAATTTTGAGTTTCTCTTTCAATCATTTAATTCTTCATTTCTGCCTCCAAAAAATTTCCTCCTGTTTGTGAACTTCATGAAGTTTCTTCCTCTCCTCCCTTAACTCCATGAAGCTAGAGGCAGAGTTTGTCTGTAAGTGATTCAATTAAGCCTGTTGGACCCTGTCTTCTACCTCCTTGACAGCCTGATGAACATTCCCAAAGACCTCTCAGTTCCATTGCTTGAGTTTACTCCTTAATTTTTGTAGTTTGAGAAATAAACTCATCAATGGAATGGCGTGAACCTCCTTAGTCCAACAGTTCCTGACCATCGTGTGAAAAGAGTGATGAGAGAGCCACATCTACTGAAACCTGAAAGGTTTAGGACCTGTTTGTCTTTCTTCCTCCACAGTAAAAACCAGAGGGCAGTGGCCTGAACAGGTGCGATTAAGACGAGTCACATGCTTTAAAGGGAAGGATTGTGCCTAGCTTGAGTTAACCAGAACTCGATCTAGACGAGCCCAAACACAATCCAAGCCCTCTCTGTTATTGCACCAAGTAAATCGGCTTCCAGAGAAAACCCAAATCAACTAGTCCTACAACATTTATTAGATCCACAAAATCCTCCATTGCAGACACTTAAGGATTTCTTGCCCCCACTTTCACCTCTCTACAAGTGATCACATTAAAATCTCTAGCTAACAACCAAGGTTCAGAAATACCAGAGGCTAAGTTCCGAAGTCTGTCCCAATGAAACATTCTTTCCAGCTGATCACATTTGGCATAAACCACAAAAAGAATGAAACTCTCATTGGTAGTGGTGGTGACTTTCATCGGTAGGATTTGATCACAGTCATCAATCAACTGTACTGAGAAAAGGCTATTCCAAAAAATAACAATTTTGCTACTAATATTCACCATAAAACCAGTTATATTGAGTCTCCTAGAAATCTGGGAAAGTATATCATCCCCAATCATGGGTTCAGAAACTACTACTACCCCTAACTTATGTAGTTTACAAAGTTTTTTCACACGAGTAATAGAGGGATCATTTGCAATCCCTCTAATATTCTAGAAAAGACCATTCATTGAGAACATCTAGAAGTAGTCACACCTTGGCCAATCTACGATCTGGTAACTGGTCTGTTCTCACTCTGAACATATTTTTTTTGAGGCCTTTTCTTGTGAACTACCTGTGTCCAGTTTGCTTCCACTTCTAGCCCGGCTTCATCATCAGATAAGGCACAGGAAGAATTTTGAGCTCTCTCAGTAATTTTATCGAGCAGCTCTGCATCAGAACTAAGGCCAGTGTTGTACCCCCTACGAGAAAGTCTATCGTCCAATTCCAACTTGGATTGTTGTAGCTCCTCTAGACTCCAGATCATGTCAGGTTTCCTAGATGAGAAAGAGATCATCTCCAGAGTGACTGGCAAAACATGCTTCAAACTGATATCATCTTTAGAAGCAAAAGACGTCTACACCCCCTCTACAGGTAATGTTAGCTGTTCTGGGATTTCAGGTTACTAATCCTGGATCTCTTCTGTGTTTGTTTTTTCTATCACTACAGCTTATGGGACCGGTGTTGGGGTTCTTCGAACCTCCTGGTAAACCTGCTTCACAGTTTGTTTTCTTCTGGGTGCTTCAGGATTACCAGGCATTTTAGTTGAAGCGGGTTTAGACTTGGTGACTTCTCCCTCAGATTTCGAATTTCTCTTCAATTTTAGTTTGCATTCCCCCTCACCATGACCATGTTTGAAGTAGAAAGTACCTACTAGAAATTCCCTGATCTTCGCTATGGAAGGACGACCATATGAACATTTTCCAACCAAAGCAAATTGGAGAGGGGAGAAAGATTTCTCAATATTGTAGGTAATGTTAGCTGTTATGGGATTTCAGGTTACTGATCCTGGATCTCTTCTATGTCTAATTTTTTCTATCACTACAGCTTATGGGACCGGTGTTGGGGTTCTTCTAACCTCCTGGTAAACCTGCTTCACAGTTTATTTTTTTCTAGGTGCTTCAGGATTACCAGGCATTTTAGTTGAAGCGGGTTTAGACCTGGCGACTTCTCCCTCAAATTTTGAATTTCTCTTCAGTTTTAGTTTGCATTCCCCCTCACCATGACCATGTTTGAAGTAGAAAGTACCTACCAGAAATTCCCTGATCTTCGCTAGGGAAGGATGACCATATGAACATTTTCCAACCAAAGCAAATTGGAGAGGGGAGAAAGATTTCTCAATATTGCAGGTAATGTTAGTTGTTCTGGGATTTCAGGTTACTGATCCTGGATCTCTTCTGTGTCTATTTTTTCTATCACTACAGCTTATGGGACCGGTGTTGGGGTTCTTCGAACCTCCTGGTAAACCTGCTTCACAGTTTGTTTTTTTCTGGGTGCTTCAGGATTACCAGGCATTTTAGTTGAAGCAGGTTTAGACTTGGTGACTTCTCCCTCAGATTTCGAATTTCTCTTCAGTTTTAGTTTGCATCCCCCCTCACCATGACCATGTTTGAAGTAGAAAGTGCAATATTTGGGGAATTTCTCATAAATAATTTTCTACCAAAAGCCTTCCATACTGAGCCCAACACAAACAAGACTAGGGTTTTCTTTCAGCAGATCCACCTCCACGCAAACCCTAGCCACGGTTGTTCTAGTCAAACGAACAATAGCCAGATCAACTTTTAGCACCCTTCCTTTTACCTATGCAATTGATCGTAGGTACTTGTCATTGTACAAATTAATCAACAACATTGGTAGAGAAATCCAAAGAGGAACCACTGACGGTATCCAACCCTCCAACCCAGGCATCCATTTCAGAAATCTTTGTAGAAAATACTTGATAATAACAACCTCTCTCAGCCAAACCCTAAGGTATTCCTCCTCACTTTCAAATCTGAGAAGCACATGTCTCGGATCTAATGCAGTGACCATAATGGCTTTTTGAGTCTAAAAGTACCTACCAGAAATTCCCTGATCTTCGCTAGGGAAGGACGACCATATGAACATTTTCCAACCAAAGCAAATTGGAGAGGGGAGAAAGATTTCTCAATATCTTCTTCTAAGAATAGCACCGCTGGTTCTCCCCATTTGATCGAAGGTACATTCAAAGGAATATCCACCGTTGGTGGATCAAGAACAACAGGAAAAAGGATTCGCAGCAGCATCAACCACCGAAGCAAAGGAAGGATCACCTCGAGAATCCCGAGGCGGCTCCCCCATTTCGTCCAACTTCAATACCCCTTGAATTGAAAATAGACCTGAGGAATTTTTTTGACGTCCATATAGAGTTTAATCTATACTACTTTGAAAAGTGCGAATACCCTCAAGAATATTTTTGGATTTTTTTTAGTTTATTCTTCTTTTCATCTTGGGAAATTGTCTAAAACTCACCATGAATTTTTAGCATTTCTCTTAAACTCATCACAACTTTTCAAAATGTCTAAAACTCACCATGTCACTAACTTGATGTTAAACAATATTAATATATTACCATTTTAGCCTTCATAGAAAATATAAAATATATACATATATATATTTTAATATTTAGACATGAAAAAAGGAAAAGGTCAAAACATATTTTCAAATATAAAATACATAAAGCATAGAAACTACAAAAAATATAAAAAGTTATAGAAATTAAAAACATAATAAAAAGTTATTTTCAAATTATAGAAACTATAGAAATTGAAAAAAAAAATAGAAAATAAAAATTATAGAAAAAACACAAAAATTTATAGAAAAACGCAGAAATTGCAATTAAATAACAAAAAATATACAGGAAAATATATAGATTGTAGAAAATAGAAAATGTAACAAAAACGAAAACTATAAAAAACATTGGAAATTATAACAAAACACTAAAAATGCAAAAAAACGAAAATTGAAAACAAAAAAAGACCATTTTCCTCTAACTCACCATTCAAGGGTAATTTGGTCATGAAAATGGTTATTTATGCTAACGTGGACACCTCTATTAAGAAGAATTATCGGTGCACTAACAGAAGGTGAGTTTTGGAAAATAAAGAACTTACTGACATGGTGAGCTTTAGATATTTTGAAAAGTTGTGGTGAGTTTAAGAGAAATGTTGAAAGCTCATGGTGAGTTTTAGACAATTTCCCTTTCATCTTTCACTTTTCTCCTCCCCATATTTCTTCTCTTCCCTCCCCACTACCCCACACAAACCACCATTATAGTAGTTGGGATGCACAACACGCTATTGGAATATTGACTGTGTGACCCTGTTGTAGAAGCAGGTAGTTGAAACCGTCACTAATTTGCCATTTGTAAGAGTACTCTCCCTCGGTTAGCCGAGAAGAAAGCACACTACCTACTTAGTATCTGGGTAGGCAAGATTGTGTCAATTGTGAAAGCTTCCCCATATAATACTGGATTTGTTTTTCACCCTGAAGTTTCTATTGTTGAGCATGGTAGCAGAAGTGACTATTCAGGTGGATCCCTGCCTGGCCAAAGCTACCACATGTTAGTTTCTGTGGCCAATAGACCATGTCAGCACACACCTTCACGACCGTGCTATTGAAGACCTCAGAAGGAAATAAAGTCCTACACAGACAAGGAGATGTGCCCCCTTCGGGGAGAGTGAAGCCTCTTGAGAACCCCCTGTGGACCTTGTTCGCCTACAACTCAAATACTCACTTATTTAAAGGCATCTTCCCCATGAGGTAAAGGACTTCTACTCCTAAATTCTCCATACTCTTGCTTTTGAATTAATCTATGGGTTCAGATTAGCTTGTCATCTAAAGCTCATCCTGACCGCTCCCAACTCTTGTTACTGACTTCAATATCGGAGTGCCTTCCCAAAGAACAACTCCCCGTACCTCTGATTCTCTTTGTTGTTGTAGAATACTTCGGTGAAGGACTTCATTCTTCCACCTCGGCATTGTCCAATTGGCAAGATTTTATCTGATTGTGTCTTCGGTTTGACAACCTCAAATCATTACAACCACAATGCATCCAAAGAACACATCCAACCACTCTAGTGCTCGTTCCCCATCTTGGGTATCCCGCTGCCATTGCAGCTCTCCTCCCTAAGAGGCTCGACCGTAGAACCAAGTTAACCCTTGGTGTGTCCAGAAGCGCGTCGTCAAATACTTTGGAGCACCAGTTTTAATATTTATAACTTTATTCCGATTCTCAAACAACTACTAACATAGTAGATGGGTGAGAACGGGTCATATCCATAGGGAAGCAAGTGACAAATTAATATATAATTAGATCCAGACAAGAGAATGCAATCGAAAATGGTAGAAAATACGAAAATAAAATCTATTATTGCTGAAACTAAATGTTTCGAATTTAAACAAGACAATAAATAAAAATCAAAATTTAATAAAGTATGGGAATCAACAAAGGAAATAAAAGAAATAAATAAAATGATCCAAAATCCAGATCCGGTGGCAGTAGCTACAGATTGGCTAGACAGCTTGCAAAAACCTCTCCTGACAAGAACCGGGCGTCTATCCTTTCTACAACCCTCATACCCCTCGAGACACCTTAGCCTTGAACCGAACAAATTCAGATATGCAAAACAGAGAAATGAACAAGAATTATATCTAAAAGATTGCAGAAATAAAAATAATAGAAAAGAAAATAAAGAAAAGAAAAGAATGGTTGATCAGATCCAGTGGAGGTAGCTGCAGAATGGTTGAACAGCTTGCAGAAACCCCTCCTGACAAGATCTGGGCATCCTCCCCTTTTATAGCCCTTGAACTCCTCAAGAAACCTTAGCCTTGTTAGCTGGGTGAATTGACCAACCCCTTCTACAGGTCCCCTGGGGTCCTTTTTATAGAGAAGGGTGGACATAACTGGGAATAGAGAGAAAGAGGGGTGGTAGCTGGGTTTTAGCAAAAATATGGGTGCCCTAGGGTTTAGAAAGAATGGTTAGGATGGTTCTATGTGATCCTAAGGCTGAGAAGAAAATGAAAAGGCACCCAATATTATGTAAGGTTGAGATTTAATGGATAAAGGCTGAATGGTGAAGATTAGAAGTTAGGTGGCTCTTAGGGTTAGAATGCTAAAAAGAGAGTGCCCTAGAATGGATGGTGGAGATTAGAAGGGATGGAAGGTGAGAATTTAGCAGTTAGGGGAGAATAGGGGCGCCAAACTGGGTTTAGCAGGTAGGAGGCGCCCCCTACTTTTAGTTTTTCACAAAAATACCCCCTCTCTCAACTGGACTTCATAGCAGCTTCCCAAAATCTGCATTTCAGCCATTAAAACTTACTAGTTTTCCCTAGAATTTGCATAGAGACCCTTAGAGGCCACAACATTGCATTTAAGTGAGAAAAAGGTACATTTTGACTATTCTGAGGCCAAAAATACCCCTGAATTGATGCCCTTAAGGCATCAAAATGCAAAGTTATCACACCCCCCAACTTAAACATTGCTAGTCCCTTAGCAATGCAGCCTTAAAATTACAGAAATCATAGAGATCTTTCCTATCTCAAGATCCTCCCTGATAGAATTAGTCAAGCATCCTGATTTCAGCATTCTTAAACTCTCTATAGATCGGTATTGGGTTTTAGTGGTAAACCGTCTTGTTTTGAATATTATAGAAACTTGGCTTAAAAATCTTATTTACCCTTCCATTTGCAGATTGTCTTGATAAGTTGAGATTGATTTTTAAAATCAAACATGTATTCTTCTTATCATTTCTGATAGTGGATTTCTACCCTTGAACTTGATTTGCACACTTTTTTTTATTGCTACCTTTCACCATTTGATGTGAATCTTGACACTTGCCTTAGGTGAAGAAACCCGGTTACTAAGTGTTAGGTGAGTGTCTTTGGGATTCCCTTTTCTGTTTGACGTGAATCTTGACACTTGACTTAGGTGAAGAGACTCGGTTACTAAGTCTAGGGTGTCCATTGACCTTTTATTCTCCTTTTTTTTTTTTAGAAGCACAGTTCAAGGTAGTCCACTATCTCTAACAATTTTGAATAATTTTTTTGTTTAATTTCTCAATCTCTCGCTTCTTATCTTGGCAAGGGCAAACTTGGGAGTATATTCAAATTTCTAAACAATTTCAACAATATTCAAATGAGACCAATTTCTATAGAATTCAATATTCTTTTATCAGTTTCCTCAACTTTTTCTTTTTGGGAATCTCTTTTAATGGATTTTTTTTTTAAATTTTCAGTGAAATTTTAATTCTACATATTTAAAGGCTTAGCTTTTTTTTCAATATATATATATATATATGTAAGGCTGAGATTTAATGGCTAAAGGTTGAATGGTGAAGATTAGAAATTAGGTGGCTCTTAGGGTTAGAATGATGAAAAGAGAGTGCTCTAGAATGAATGGTGAAGATTAGAAGGGATGGAAGGTGAGGATTTAGCAGTTAGGGGTGGCTAGGGTTTGTTAAGAGTGAAAAGAATGGGTTAAAAGGCGCCCTAGGGTTTGCTAAGGCGTGGGGAGCATGCTAATACAGTAGGAGGGGTGCCAAACTGGGTTTAGGAGATAGAAGGCGCCCTCCTACTTTCAGTTTTTCACAAAAACACCCCCTCTCTCAGCTGGACTTCACACCAGCTTCCCAAAATCTACATTTCAGCCTTGAAAACTTTCTAGTTTTCCCCAAAATTTGCATAGAGACCCTTAAAGGCCACAACATTGCATTTAACTGGGAAAATGGCACATCTTGACTATTATGAGGCCGAAAATACTCCTAAATTGATGTCGTTAAGGCATCAAAATGCAGAGTTATCAGCCTTGTAAAGTTCAATGTTTTGCAATAGATGGTCGATTGCCTTATCACGATGATGGAAGCACTAGGGTAACAAGGACAAGTTCCCCAACCACTTTGGTAGCCTCGCAGGTGCCTAGGCAGTTGATCCTCAAACCGAGGACACCAAAACGTGCACTAAAGACCAAGGCTAAGTGTGAGCATGACTAGCACCCGTCAAAAAATGTCTCAGTCAACGTGCACATGACTAGCACCCATAGACCTCCCTCACCAAGTCTACCTCCATCAAGGATCGATCTGCAACACCTGAGACAATGAAACCATGCCAACTGGAGCACAAATATCAGATATCTTCAAGAAAGGATTAATGAACTAAAGTGCATTAACGCCAATCAGTGTGCACCCACCCCGATAGCTTGTTCCCTATGGAGGCGCACCCTACAAAGGAACCAATCTTTCTATAGGAATTTGTGGATGAATTACCCCTAGTTGGATGGCATCCTTAGTAGTTTGGGAAATATGATGGAGCCTCAGACCCCAACGACCACCTGATCGGAGGGGTTCAAAATTGTTATTATGCTACACGACTCGTCCATGGGTATCATGTGCAAGGCCTTCGCCACAATCCTCCCGGGTGTAGCTTGGACTTGGTATGCCACCCTCAATCAATAGTCAATTGCCTCTTGGGAGCAGTTTGAAAAATAGCTCCTGGCCCAGTTCACGAGTAGCTGCCGGTAATGGAAAACCTTGGCCACCCTCATGTAGGTGCAACAGAAAGAAGGTGTGACACTTCGGGAATTCTTGGTGAGGTTTAACATCAAGACCCTCTAGGTCCAATGCCTAGATCAATCTGTCGTCACCGTAGCCATCATAAACAGACTATGATCATCCAGTTTCAACTTCTTTTAGCAGAAGAACCCTCTTACCACCCTAACCAAGCTCATGACACATGTACAGAAGTATATGAATGCTGAAGAAGCTTAAGAGCAATGTAGGCAGGCAGAGGAGGCCTGACATGATCGAAAACACTGAGACAAAGACAACAAGAGAGCCGACTATGACAGTAAGAGGTTGGATCACTATGGAGATCGCAGATAGAGGACTCCACCTTCCACATTCAAAAACTTCACCCCCCCCCCCTTAACATGACAAGGACCAACATGTTGATGCAGATCCACAATCGTTGCTTCATTCGGTCGCTGGAGAAGATGAAGTCCCAAGGCAATAAAAGAAGTTGGGACAAGTATTGCGAGTTCCACCAAGACCATGGCCACAACCCTGAGAGCTGTCAAGATCTCTAGAACCATCTGGAGGACCTGGTCCAATGAGGGTACCTCAGTGGATTCGTGGACGAGCAACAACGAGGGGACCACAGAGACAACCATGGCCATGCTGAGATGCTTGCAAACCAAGACCTCCCATCTGGAGTTATCTCCGTCATATTAGGTAGAGCAACTTTGGGTGGAGAGCTCCTCAACCCGGAAGACCTATGCCAAGATAAATCAGGCCGACGATCGAACAACGAAGAGCATGAAGCTAGACACCCTAATCACCTTCATTGATGAGGACCTAAAGGTAATACATACACTAAACAACACCTTAGTAATAATAATAGAGATCACCAACGTGTATCGAGTTCTCATCAACACAGGGAGCTTGGTACACATAATCTTCGAGGAAGTATTCCAAGACAAGGAAAGAAAGTGGCCCATGAACACCCCCTTGGTAGGATTATCTGGACATTTACTCATACCAGAGGGGAAGGTCACCCTCTCGATGACTATAGGCAACAGACCAATGACGAGCATTATCATGGTCAACTTCTAGTCATCAAGGTCGGCTCGCCCTTTAATGTCATCATTGGACAACCAACTTTAAATGCGTTGCATGCCTCGGTCTCAACATACCACCTGGAGATAAAGTTTTGAATCGAGTACAATGTAGGCATCACTCGAGGAAACCAATGCACAACAAGGTAGTGCTATGTGGAGGCCTATAATGGAAATCCCCCTATTGGGGAGGCTCTTACCACTTATGGCTTTGACCTCTGGGACAAGCTCTGCACCCAACATGGTCAGCCTATGGAGGGTTTGGCTTAGGTACAACTATTTGACAGTGACTCAAAGAAAACCACTCAAGTAGGCTCCATACTAGAAGATAGGCTTTGGGATAAAATTGTCTATTTTTTGAGGACTAATGCAAATGTTTTTCCTTGGTTTGCAAAAGATATGTTGGGGATCAATCCCAAGGTCATAACCCATCGGCTCAACATCGACTCCCGCTACCGACTTATAAGGCAGAAGAAGAGGAGCTTCACCTTTGAAAAGTGATAGGTGATTAACGAAGAGTTATAGAAACTCCTAGATGCGGTCTTCATTAGGGAGATGACTTACCTAGACTGTCTCAAGAATGTGGTGATGGTGAAGAAGGCTCTAATGGAATATGGAGGATCTGCATCAACTTCACTGCCCTAAATCAAGCTTGCCTGAAGGAAAGCTTCCCCCCTACTAAGGACAAGTCATCTCATCTATGCAACAATAGGACACGAGTTGCCGAGCTTCATGGACACCTCCTCAAGCTATAACAAAATCAAGATGCACCCCAACAATCGAGAGAAGACTACCTTCATCACCGATTGAGGACTCTACTGCTATAGAGTGATGCCCTTTGGCCTCAAAAATGTTGGTGCAACCTACGAAAGGCTGGTTAAACGAATGTTCAAAGATCATCTTAGCCAAAATGTGTTAGCATATGTCAACGACATGCTGGTTAAGAGATAGAAGGCCGCAAGCCACCTAGCCGACCTGGAAGAAGTCTTTGGCATCCTCAAAAAGTACGTCATGAAACTTAACCCTACTAAGTGCACCTTCGGCATTAGCTTCGATAAATTTCTCAACTTCATGGTGATGTAGAGGGGGCTCGAAGCTATTCCAGAGAAGATCCAGGCCATCCTGGACATGCACCCTTTGCGGACACAGAAAGAAATACAACACTTCACATGACGTGTCACCAGCCTCAATCGATTCATGTCAAAGTCTACAATTCGCTCTCTCCCTTTCAATTAAAGCCTTGGAGAAGGTAAAAGTCTTCTAGCGGTGGTCAGGAGACTAGATTTTGCTATACCTTTCATCCAACAATGAGGTGGTCAGATTGGTTGTAGTCAAGGAAGATTACGAGGTCGAAAAGCTGATTTACTACACTAGCAAGGTCCTCACAAATGCTAAAACAAGATATCTGGATCTAGAGGTCACCCTAGCCCTCATCACCACGGCAAGGAAGCTCTAGCCCTACTTCTAGGTGCACATCAACATCCTGACCAACCAACCCCTAAAGTAGATACTACAAAAACCTAAAACGTCAGGGTGGCTAGTAAAATGGAGCATAGAGCTCAAAAAATTTGACTTTGACTATGCTCCTCGGCTTGCAATAAAAGCATAAGCCTTGGTTGAATTTCTTGCCGAGTGTATGTTCTTGGTCGTAGATCCAGTCGAGGCACCTCCAACTTGGACGTTGCATGTGGATGGGTTATCTAACCAACAAAGGAGTGGTGTTGGCTTCATTCTCTTTGGGCCAAATGACATCATTCTAAAGCATGCCCTTCGGTTCGAGTTCAATGCCTCCAACAAGGAGGTGGAGTATGAAACCCTCATAGCCGAACTCTGCCTTGCTTAAGAAGTTAGGGCAACATGGGTTGGAGCCTTCAACGACTGCCAATTAGTAGTGATACAAGTGAATGGGAAATTCAAAGCACGTGAACCCACTATGGCAAGCTATCTACAAAAGGTAGAGGAGCTCATTGGACAGTTCGAACACTTCGCCATACAACAAATACCGAGAGCCGAGAACCTTCAAGTAGATGCCCCTATCCAAGCTCGCGAGCTCACAATGGAATGACCTCAGAGGCACAGTTCGGATGGACACCCTGGCTCATCCCAACATCTCTGTGCATCCCAGTGCAGTAAGAGCTGTCTTGGATGGACCCCATCGTGTAGTATCTCCAAAACAACGCCCTACCCAAGGACCGAGCTGAGGCCAAAAAACTTACTCACAAAGCAACCCGATACTGCATCATTTGGGGTCAACTCTATTGAAGATCACACACCCAACTATACCAGAAGTGTCTCCCTTTGGTTGAAGCCGATTACGTCCTCAGGGAAATACACAAAGGCATCTGCAATGACCACCTCGATGTCCAAACCTTAGCGTACAAATCCCTCCAACAAGGCTACTTTTGGCCAACATTGAACGACACAACTCATCTTGTATAGAGGTGAGACCATTGCAAGAGATACTCAAACTTGTTCCACTAGCCAACGGTCCCACTAACACTGATCCCTAGTTCATGGCCCTTCGTCCAATGGGGCATGAACATCATCAGTGGCTTTTCCACCATTATCAGACAAAAGAAGTTCCTTCTCGTCACCGTAGACTACTTCACCAAGTGGTCCAAGGCTAAGCCCCTAGCCCACATCACCGCTTAAACACCTAGGGTTTCTTGCGAAGGAACATCATTTGTCGCTTTGGCATCCCTTAGGTGATCATTACTAGCAACAAATCGTAGTTCATAGACAAGAAGTTTGAAGCATACTGCGTTGAGCATGGGAGAGATTATTGCACAATGGAAATGCATCGACCTTAGAGTAACTGACAAACCAAAGTCACCAACTGCACCTTGTTGTGTGGCCTGAAGATGAGGCTTGATAAGGCCAAGGGTAGGTGGGTAGAAGAACTTCTAAGTATTCTTTGCACTTACCAAACTACACCAAGAACTACCACCAGAGAAACTTGTTCATCCTAGCGTTTGAATCTGAAGTGCCGATCCCAATGAAGATTGGATCCCCATCCTCTAAATCATGCTCTACAATGAAGAGATTAATGACAAAGACCTCCAAGCTAAGTTGGACCTTTTAGAAGAAAATAGAGACCGAGCATAAGTTAGGATGGTGGCATACCAATAGAGGTTGGCTACGTACTATGACGCTAAGGTCCACTAAAGAAAGTTCAAGACAGTCTACCTAATCATCTACAAGGTCATTGTGTCTAAACCAGGTGAAAGGCAAGTTCGTACCCAACTAAGAGTCACCAAATTACTTGGATTGAGCTCCTACAAGCTAGAAGACCTCTAAGGTAGGCCAACACCGAAGAGTTAGAATACGAGTAATTTGAGAATGTACTATCAGTAGCCAACGCTGAGCCATTTGTACTTTGCACACAACACACTAAGGCCCAACCAAACTTTAACAATCGAGGACCGCACACACACAAGGACCTAGCCAGATGGTAACGACTAAGTTCCAACGTTAGCTTGGACTAACAATGTAGCGGGAACAATGCCCCTACCACACATATCCAGAGGGTGGCATCCGAACTTTGCTTGTCGGAGTCAACAATGGCCCATGGAGCTGAAGACCCCTGGGCACCCATCCGACCCTACATTGGAGCAGAGGCAATCGAGGACCATGGTTGACTTGGCCAAGGAGCATAGGCTCCATGAGACCAGGTGCCATCAAACTCCTTGTTGAGACCTTTGAGACCTTGGAAGCACCTCGGCCAGTATGACCAGACGTGGTCTCACGATGAAAATTTTTGCCAAGGACATGAGTATCTTATGTCCTCGGCTAGTCAAAGATTGAGGATGTCCCCGATCCAATACGAACAACAAAAGAAAACAGTAAGAAGGACGCACAGTGTTGAAGCCAAAAACGTCAATTTCCATTCATTTCAATAAGTTTTTTTACAAAGTAAAGAGCTCAACATCCCAAGCTATACATCAAAGACAGTAAAAAAAGAAATAAAGTACCATGATCATCACTTGCCGGCGGTGACAGTGTCAATTTAGGCTTGCTCCTCGGACACGGTCATGGTGTTAGTAGGTCAGGTGGGTTGCTCCCTAGTCGCCTCCTTGGGATCCAAAGCACCAAACCCTTCCACCATCGGGGCTAGCTCGGTGCACAGGCACAAGACCATCCTTTTGCACTGACAAAACCTGATCCGCTAGGAGTCTATAGCATAGTCGTTGAGCTTGCTCCAGAACTCTTAGATGCCTTGTACTTGGCGACCGCCTCCTCCTTTGCTTAGCTAGCTTTGCCTCGGCTTCCTCAGCCGCCTTCCTAGCCTTTCTCCAAGCATCCCATAGATCGTTCACGTGGCTCCTCAACATCTTTAGGCCATCACCCTTGTCCACCACGACCTTCTTCAATGTGGCCAGCTTGGCCTTCAAACGGGAATTCTCTATCTCCATGGCCTCGGCTAGCTTCTGGAGGCCACGCATCTTAGTTGACCAAGGTTGTCACTGCACAGACTTCTTGCACTACATCTAAGAGTTCAATAAACAGAGCAAAGAAGAAAATGAAAGAGGAGGGCAGAAAAGATAGAGTTGTACCACTACCGTGTCACGGATGGCTGCACTCTTGAGGACCCTATTCATATGACCATAGACCTCCCTCTAGATCTCTGGTAGGAGGGTACTTCAAGCCAACAGCTCGAGGATGTCTTTAGTCTCCAAAGTGTCTCCCAAACGAACACTCTAGTTCGACCAATGGATCCCAACCTCCTCCTCCACTTGAGCTGGTGGGACCTGACCCTCAAGGCTCCCCTAGGGAGTTAGCTACAGTTGAACACGATGAGAAGGCACCTCCTCCGAGTCGATCTCCATGACTTCTCCTTTCACTGACGTCGGCCTCTTCCATTGCCAAGGAGTTGTCTCGCTAGAACATTGCTGCTGTAAGAATGCACCCGATGACTGATCTGTTGTCCTCCTTTGTGTCATGGCCTGCATGCACCTAACCCTCTCTTCCTTGGTAACAACCATTATTGGATCTACAAGAACAAAAGGCACGTCAATCATTCAAAGCCAAAGGAAAAAAAAGGGAACTTACACTAGGTCAATACAAACCAACCAGGGGCTCCATCAGCCCACCTCAGACCAAAATCATAGAAGAGGTGTATTCTTGGATGTGCACTCTTATTATCCACCTTATGGCCACCAACTCTACATTGTATAGATCGGCCTTAGTTAGGGCTTTCACCTTGTTCTTTAGGACTAACAGTTTGGTAGGGAACAACCAGCCCCCTTGATGACACACAAAAAAGAACTCCTCCGTATAGTTATTGACCAAAGAAGGGACTCTGATGACCACCTTGTTGTTTGAACGAACCGAGAAATAGTAGTAGCCCTGCTAGTGCTTTCTTTAGCTGCAAAAAGTATGTAAACATGGGCAAGGTGATATCTACATTGTGGATGGTATAGTAGTAGAGAAACTCGACAAGGTACATAAAAGAGTTTGGCATTAATTGAATAGGCCAGATATGGTGCCACCTTAACACGGTTAAGATGCATGAATCAAGGGGAAACCTCAGCCGGACTATCAGGTTGTGTTCATAAATGCAAAGTTCACCCAACTGAGCCGGAGTCACCCATTCACCTATCCCAGCACACCTCAACTCATAATCCTTGGGAATGCAAAATCCATCCCTAATTCAGACCATGTTCCCGGGCGTTAAGCAACATGGGGTGGTAGTGAAGCGGCCGCTAAATCTTCGAGGAGTGTTTGACTCCTCCTCAGACACTATATCCATGTTAGCCTCATCAACATCTCCAAGCTCAGCTACCCGAAGAACCTCAGCCTCCACGACCATGGCTCCCTCATCACCTTCATGTCCCTTGAGCTTGGTCGTGTTGGTGTCGATATCAAGGACCGTAAGCATGGAAACCTCTAGCTAAGGTCCCGAATCAAACTCACTACTAGAAGAATTACTAGAATGGGAAGAAAAATAAGAAAATGATGAAGAGGAAGACATCTTACTGAAGCAAGAAATGTTGAGCACCTGAAACACCAGACCAAGACTAAGCACCAGTTAAACTTCCAAGTTCACCTCTACTCAAAATGACAAAGTAAATGGATTGCCCCTCCTCCTTATATAGAGGCAGGCAATGGCCAAGATTGAACCTAATCAATGGCCCAGATGCACCATCGTGCACCACATACCCATAACCTCGAGAAGACAAAATGATGAAATGACTAGCCCATATAAATGATGGGCTAACCGGTCCGGTCTGATCCATTGACCTGGTTTGACCAGCAAAAATTGATTAAAGTTCTTCAACTGAGGACTCCAAAAGCTCTCCCTCTCCACCATAGCCGAGCACTTCCTTGCTCAACTTTAGAACTGGGTGAGTGGAGTTTGGGTACCGTGTTGGAAGGGTTAGAAACCAGATTATGGAAGGATGAACCATGTTTAATGGCTGGCCGAATCTTAAAAATTTTCTAACCCAACCTAGGAACCGGTTTCCTAGAGATTTTGAAATCTAAAATTTCTAGATATGTCTTGTACTAAATCGAACTAGATTTTAAACCAAAACTAAATTTGATTATACTTGATAAGGAGTCCACAAATCACAGCTTCTAGAGTGGTAGTTCATGCCCAATATCAGTCCCAAAACTGGCTTCCAACTAAAGATCGTGCAATGTATATGAGAAGTCAATTCAGCAACACTATTTTTGCAAAATTGGTATCCAACTAGCTTGGGTCGAATGGGATTTGTGAGCCTGATTTCCCCAACATTTTTCTTGCAAAAAAACTGTGGGAAGATTGATCAAATTTGGTCCTTTCAATGCCTAGGTCGAACTAGGGTTTCTAGGAGACAATAGAGAAGAGGAGAGAGAGAGAGCAAGAGAGTGGAGTGAACAAGTCTAGTTCATCCATTCTCCTCTTAATCCTTTTATGGAGCACTCTCCCAATCTAATTAGGAGATTATCCAAATCTGATTTGGATCTGAACTCTTTTAATTGATAAGCATTATCCTCTTAAGAGGATACCCATGCCCAAAACCATGCCCATTTTCAACCCAAATTACATGATAACTTAAGATGTCATGTGACCACTTAACTAATCACATTAGTAATGGGCCTTAGGCCCATTTTCTTTAATGGTTCACGTCCTTAGGTGTTGCATGGCCAATTTAGGCCTGATATTGTATGGTGTGGGACACCACAAAGGTTTCACACAAGTCTATAAGGGTTCGGCTTCACCTCTGGAAGAGATTAAGTCGAATTCAGTGCTCAGGGTAGTGAACCCTTGACCAAATCAGCTTGGGCTTAGTTTGGGCCCAACATTTACACCTAAATGATTCTTGGATTCTACCACCCTATGTAGACCCAAGGATAATCGACTTATGTGAGATAAAGCCCATCAAGAAATTAGCCTTGTAATGGTCTCTTACACTTAACCTCTCGGCCAATAATCATCAGAACACTACCCATAGGGAAGAACCTCTCCCCTAACTGCAAGATACAATGTTACACTCTCTACTCAGAAGGATCCTGGGATTAAAACCTTTTGCAAATTTTACATAAAATAATAATATAATATATAAATACATTTTGCAAATCAGATTTTAAACATAGATGAAATCCACTACCGATAGTTTAGGTTTCCATTAGAAAAAGTGCAAAGCCTAATATTCACTTTGTTTGACAAAGGGGTCGATTCTAACACAATGATCACCCACTCAAGTAATTTCCCAAACTGCCCCAACATGCCCAGATATTTTGAACCCTAATGGATCTCACTAGTTGCCACATCAAAGGCAGCCCGGTTCACTACCTATTGTAGTATCATAATCAAGTTTGTGGTTATGAATAACTTTCCATTTTTGCCCATCTATCTCCAAGGTCCAAGGCATAATTGGAAATTCTAGTTGAGCTTGGGGACAAGCTGCTCCACTAGTTCGGTAGCACACCAGTGTCAACCTTTTTAGGAGAAACTCCCTAAGCCTATCCAATGGCTGATGACATTTTAATAAACTAACACGAGTCTTGTAAGCTTCCAATTTAAGGAGTAATTCATAGATAACATACAAGTATCAACATGAAACAACAATGTACTCCATTCATTTATAGTTAAATGTTTATGTACATCAGTCTAATTGGAGCAAAGGGCATATACTATCTAACATGGTGCCCTATCTGGCCAAAGCTACCATGAGTTAGCTTTTATGGCCAATGTCTTCATATCACATCAACACACACCTTTGTGGCCGCATGATTGAAGACCTCAAAAGGAAGCAAAGTCCTACACATACAAGGTGATGTGCCTCCACTGGGGATTTGGTCTCCCTCACTAGGCCTCTTAATGACTTGGGCTACCTAGGCCCTCCACCTAGCTATGAAGTTTATGAATGATTCTTTCGGTCCTTGCTTGACCAATTCTAGTTTACGCCTTGACAATAGGATGTCTGTGTTATACGAGTAGTGGTTTACAAATGCGTCAACTAGACTTGGCCAAGTCTTCACTAGGCTAGGGTCGGTGTTCATTAACCAAGTTGCGACAGGTCCAATTAGGTTTCTTAAGAATGATTGGGCTAGAAGCTCATCAGTTATGCCCATGGGCCTTAGTATTTACTGATACATTCTAATGTGGGCTCTTGGGCACCCAATCCCATCGTATATGTTCATGTTAGGCCACTTAAAGCCTGGAGGTAGCCTATGTCCAGTAGTCATGTCAAAGTAAGTCTAGGTTGTTACCTTGCAACTTGCTTAGCCTTTGCTCTATGTGGTCTAACCGTTGGTCCAACCCTGGGTCAATTGGGGTCATAGGCAAGAATGTTGCCCCTTGTATGGAATTTTGGGTTGGTGGACGTATTGAAACAAATTACCAGGATGCTTGGGTCTGAATTGGTTGGGCTATTGTTGCCCCTTGCAGTGGGGCATGGGCTTGGTT
This sequence comes from Nelumbo lutea, assembly GCF_056320005.1. NCBI lineage: Eukaryota > Viridiplantae > Streptophyta > Magnoliopsida > Proteales > Nelumbonaceae > Nelumbo > Nelumbo lutea. The sequence continues at coordinate 35,079,678 of NC_142691.1, forward strand.
TGATTGGACTGGCATTGATGAGGGATGGGTTGGGCAAAAATACCCTTGGATGGGTTGCATTGGAATTATGGCCCATGATGGTTGGGCCTGCCTTGGATGGCCTTGAATAGGCTGAATTGGCATAGACGGGGCTTGTGAAAGTTGAGCTTGATTGTATTGCCCTTGGTTGGTTGAGTTGGCATGGTTAAGGTCCATGAAGTTTGGACTTGGGTGTGTTGCCCTTGGTTTGATTGAACTAAGGTCCATGATGGTTGAGCCTGTGTATTTTTCCCCTGGTTGGGTTGAATTAGCATAGATGTGGCTCATAATGGTTGGGTCTAATTGTATTGTTCTTGGTTGGGTTGGACTGGTATAGATGTGGCCCACGATGGTTGGGTCTGGCTATATTGACCTTGGTTTGGTTGGATTAGCATAGATGAGACCCATGAAGGTTAGGCTTGAATGATTTTCCCGTAGTTGGGCTGAATTGACAAGCATGGGGACCATGAAGTCTGGGCTTGGCTATATTGCCCCTGGTTGGGTTGGACTAGCATAGATGTAGCCCATGATGGTTGGGCTTGAATGCTTTGCCCCTGGTTGGTTTGGTCTTGGTCATTGGATTGAAGTTGTCTGACTTGACTCTTAAATAGATTTATTTGAGTTTGGAATTTATCCATTTGGTTCTGGCACATCTGTTCGATAAACCTTATGTATTGGGAGAAGTCCATACTTGGGTTAGGTTGACCTTGGGTTATAGCCATGGGTTTTGGTTGTGCATGCTTTTATTTGAAAGAAAAGGAAGAATTGTACCTGAGTGGACACACAACTGCTCCTACCCGCTTGCTTAAGCAATGACAAAAACAAGAATAAAAGTGCAACAAAAAGAGAAATGCAAGAGAACAAAAACTAAGTGTAAGTGAAAGACAAATGCAAATAAGTACCAATGCACTAAAATGCCTAGTTGGGACTCCTAAGGATAGTTGCTAGGGCTCTACATGCAAGGGCTTGGGTTTGTTTGTATAGGCTCCTAAGAGGTGTAGGGGAACCTCAGTCGGGTCGGGCTGCCCATATACCTTAAGACAAGTTTTGGGTATGTTGTTGAGGCCTCACCTTGTTTATCTAGAACCACCAACCTTATTCAAGAGGTGGTTGGGTATACCGGAAGTAAGAGAGAAGGGTCCTCTTCTTTCTAGGATGGTTACCCCTAAGCAATCATACCAGGGACCGTCTATATTTGAGTCAGAAGGACAAAATGCAATGCAACATGAGTGATGTGTGTGCAACATGTGTACATGCCCAAAATTAATTAAATATCCTTGGAACTCGATTTTTTGAGTTTGGTCCTCTTAGAAAATTCCCAATGGAGTCGCCATTTGTGGCTACTCGACCTAGGGGGGATGGTTATGGATATGGAGTTTGGAGTTGCCACCTAAATTTTTGGAATTGGGAATTTAGGAAAACCTAGGATTTTTCAAGAAAAACAATTTGTTTTATTGGTGACTCATTGCCCAATGGGGATGAGATTCATAGGGTCTGGGGACCAAGGTATGGTGTGGGAAGGTGTTAGGCACCCCACATATGCCTGGTTGAACCGGCCTCTACTTCACCAATATTCCAAGGAAGACTTAATAAATTTGGGCTTAAGAAGATAAATTAGCAAACTAATAGCAGAAAAAAAAATGGTTTATCCATAAAGAACAAGATAATGCTAGAAAGGAGAAAAACAATTAAGAAAAGGATGGATAAAAAATTTATTTAACTAAACTAATGATCCAAACAATTACCAAATTGAAAGAAAAAGGACTAAGTCAACAAAAGACTAATTAACAAATTAAGACAAAGATTTGAAAACTACTAAAACTAGCTAGCTACATATGTTGGAATTGTGAGAAGCAATATAAAAAAGTAGATATACATATAGTCTAAAACATGTATTGGATTGTGTGCCTAAGTATGCAATGACTATGTGAATGGTGATCATGGATGGAGGGATTTGGAATGAACTCATTGACTTGTGAGATTAATGTTTGATGCATGGTATGAATGGTGAGGACATGAATGGTGACCATGGATGGATAGATTTGGAATGAAATCACTGGCTTGTGAGATTGCATGTCCTATTACTAAATGTTTATGCATGGTATGAATGGTGAGGGCATCTAATACATCTTTATCTACCATGTGGTGGACTTCCATGAAGTATGGACATAAATGTTTGATGCATGTAAATGAGAGGACTTATCATGGGATCTAAAATGGTTCTAATACAAACTTCTAATGGTGGGACCAATTGCTAAAAGGATGAAAAAAAACTAGTATCTTATTATGATAAACAAATACACAAAACATAAGTATTAAGTGCAAGGGGCTAAACGACATGCTATGGATTGACATTAAGTGTAATCAACTAAAACCACAAAATATTAACAAAAAAAAAGAAAGATAAAACAAGAAAATAGATTGGAGTAAATTTCTGTTCGTCTTCAGGTACCTAATAATGTACTCTACTATACTATTTAGAGAAAGAAAAAAAGAAAAAAAATCAGAAATCGTCAAGAAAATAGAAGAAGAATAACAATGTTGCAATTAAAACTTGAAATAATTAATGCGCATAGCTATTAGTTCAAAAACAATTCTATAACCAACAGTCCTAAGATCTACAAAGGGTATCCATTCAAATAAAGAAAACACACCTTTGAAATGACTTGCGAGGATTGCCTTACTACTCCAAACGTAACATTCAATAGTTTTCAAACATGCAACCGAAACCATTGACCTCGATTGCCACTCTTACTGCACTTCTTTGGATGCTTTATTCTCCTTGAGTGATCCCCAAACTTTATAATGAAATTTGATTCATTTTGGTGGACCAAGGATGTGGATTATGTAACCCAAATGGTGTGGAACAATTGATGAATGCTTGTAAATTTCTGCTACACAGATATTCCTTCAAGAAGATTTCATACTTCTTCTCTTGAATTGAGGCACGACCCAAGGGTGTTCTTTGGCTTCAAAATGATATGGAGGGACTCTAGGGATGCTAGAGAGTGAGTGGGGAGGCTTTGGGACGTGGGTAATGGCTGTGGGAGTTGAGCTCTCTCCCTAAGCTAGCTTGTGTCTAGGTTAGATTGTGTGTAGGCTTGACCTATGGGGCTTCTTTGGATGTGATGGGGTTTTTTCAAGAGTTTGGACGTGGGTTAGGGAAGCTTGGGGCTGCTTGGAACGTGAAGGGGGTATTCTCTAGGCTAATGGGGTAGAGATCTCTCCCTAAGATAAATTGTGTGTCTAGAATGTGAGAAATGGGTGGTATTTATAAATTTTTTTATAGAGGAATAGAGGGCTGAGATGGGAGACAATGGAGGATCAATGGTTGAGGTTTAAAGGGTTTTTGGAGGGAGATTGATTGAGAGAATGGGTTGTCAAGACATCTTTGCAAGAGATCCTCTCAATCAATAAAGACAAAGAGTGGAAGATTTCACCAATTTACCTAAATTGGACATTCCAAATTTAGGTGATTGGCTTTAATGATTCGAGGCTCCTATCTAGTGATATCTTGGACTTTTAAGATGCTACTAGAGGCTGAGAGGAAGTTTTGGTCCTAGGATGCCCTAGGCTTGAAGTTGTAGTGGTGGGGATAATGGTGTCATAATTGGACAATCTTGGTACTGTTGGACTCGGAATTTTGAGATCCATCCATCTAAAAGGTTGGATTTCAGATTTCATATGGCATAAGGTTTAGGATCAAAATGACCCCGACTGGACAATCGGAATCAGTTCCAGCTTTGGGTCTTGAGATGAAAGGGTAAATGGTATTGGATTTGGATGATTTTGGTGTTGTCAGATTTGGATTTTTGGGCTCTATGTACCTATGGTTCTGGATTTCTGATTTGATGTGGAATGAGGTTCAGGATTAAAGATGATCCCGATTAGACGATCATAATCAGTTCTGGCTTCGGGTCTTAAGATGATAGGATAAACGGTGTTAGACTCGGGTGATCTTCATGTCGTTGGTGGTTTTATTTTCTCTATGTACCTATGGTCTCAGATTTTGGATTTGATGTGAAATGAGGTTTAGGATCTAAATGACTCTGATCGGACGATCGAAATCAATTTTGGCTTTGGGTCTGAGGATGAAGGGGTAAACGGTGTTGGATTCGGGTGATCTTGATGTCGTCGAACTTGAATTTTCAGACTCTACATACTTATGGTTTTGGGTTTATGATTTGATGTGAAATGTGGTTTAGGGTCAAAATGACTATGATCGGATGATTGAAATTGGTTTCAGCTTCGGATCGTAGGATGAAGGGGTAAACGGTGTTGGATTTGGGTGATCTTGGTATCATTGGATTTAGTTTTCTAGGCTCTACATACATATAGTCTTGGATCCTTGAGTCCTTGACTTTTGTAGAATTCCAAAAATACCCCTAGGTCGGCTAAGAGGTTAGTTGAAGCATGCTTGAAGTTCAAAGTGTCATAGAAAGATTAAAGAGCGCAAAAATGCAGTGTCTACAACCTCCATTTTCTTAACTGATGGGTGGCAAATCTATTTCAGCCCAAATGTGTTATTTTCTAACACTCACACTCATGCCATCAAAGTCCCTCACGCCATCAAAGCCCCTTGTAGCATGAAAGTCACTCATGACTAAAATATTAGTGTCTTGTTGATAATTACATCATGGCATAGCATGGTTTCTACTAATTTGTTTTGCAGCATAACACATCCTAGGTATTGAAATCATCATTTTTTATTTAAAAATCATTAATTTCTTATTTTAGTCATGTTTTTAGGAAAATATCATTAATTTTTCATTTGATGTATACTTGTTCTAAAGTCCCATGTGACACCAAAGTCCCTCATAGCATTAAAGTCCCATGTGGCTAAGATATTAATGTTCCATTGCTCATTTCCTAGCATACTATGGATTTTTATTTGCGTCGTGGAATAATGCATATTAGGCATAGAAGTCATCTATTTTAGTTAAAAAACATTTAACTCCCTATGTGAATCATATGTATTGCAAAGTCCATTGCGACACTAAAGTCTTTCATGGCATCAAAGTCCCTTGCAAAATAACACATTACATGCTTTTTGCTGATTTCCTAGCTTACAACGGATTATTATTTGCATCATGACATAGCACATCATTTACCAATGATTGTGTTATTGTATTATTGCACAACATAATTCTTATTGTTTTCCTAATACATAGAAGATTTTTTATTACGCTGCCGAGTAACACACATTTTTTCATCATTAACGTCTTTATTTCTAATTGAAGTACAACATATCGTGGTAAATATAAAAAAAAAATGATGAATGATGATGAGAAAGAAAATGAATATGAAAACTTTGCAATAGGTTCTTCATCATTTCTTATCGTGCGACAGCATGTCTAGAAACTCTTTTAGCCATTGCACTTTTGTGTTGACCTTTTAAAACCCCCATCATCCCCAAGGATCATGAGTGAGAATAATAACTTAAGACATCATATTAATCATGTATTTGTATTTTAATGAATATTTTCACACATTTAAAAGCACAACACTTTGCAGTGTCATTGGATGAATTGATTGTTTCGCCATAGTTTTTGAGCATAAACTATTATATTGAAGGTTGTTTTTCACCTGACCATAGAATAATTATGCAATATCAATCATAGGACCTCTGTCAAGTTTCCAAAATATTTCACTAAAGTCTTTCAAAATGTTTTCAAAAGAAAAAAGAAGAAAAACTAAAGAATATCTATGAGTGTTTTTGTGATTAAGTTGAAATACCTAGTTTCCTAAGCTGGTTGTAATGTTATGTTTTGTTTGTTTTCTATATCATCATTATGGAAAATATACCCCGATTCCGTAAGGTTTCTGATACCTAGGAGGGGTCACCTTGCCAAAAATAATTGGCTTTCACATGATGAACTTTCTTTTAATGTTGTTGTTTACTTGTTTTTAAATGTTTCCCCTTTACAACAAATATACCCTGATTCGGTAAGATTTCTAATACCTAGGAGGGGTCACTTGCCAAAAGTAAATAGTTTTCACATTATAAATTGCTTTTTCTACTATTCATTATGGCAAATATACCTTGATTCCGTGAGGTTTTTTATACCTAGGAGAGGTCACTTTGCTAAAATTAATTATTTTTCACATGTTAAGTTGTTTTTATCATTGTTTTCTATGCTTTTTCTTTATGGAAAACATACCTTGATTCTCTAAGGCTCCTTGATACTTCAAAGGGGTCACTTTTCCAAGAATAAATGGTTTATACAAAATGGAATGATACCATACAAGAATCTTTGTTTCTTACTGTCATCCTCTTTCCATACCTCAACCACCTTTTGGGTCTATCCTCCACAAATACCTCTGTGTGCTTCTTTCAGGACTTTGTTATTTCATAGTTTGCTGCTTTACTATAAAGAGGAGCAGCTATCAACACCCAATTTTTGCTTGGTTCGCTACTTGAACCCCCAATCTATCTTAAACACTTGATCAAACAATTCCAATCTTGCCACAACACCCAAAAACCTGAAGAATAAAGGAAGGGGAAAACCATCATATGGATGGCTGAACCATGCTGGAAGGTCGGGCAAATTTTTAAAATTTTATATTACCCTTCTGAGATTCGTATTCCTAGTTTTAGAAAAACTGCATTTTTTAAGGATCGTTCTTACACCGAACCGAACCAGATCTGAAACCAAAAGAAAGGGAGAAGAATACCTGATACGGATTCCACATGAGTAGCTCCCAAAGTGGGTGTTCACACCCAAAGATGACACCAAAAATTAGAAACCAAGACTAATCAAGATCAGTCACCAGATGGAGGATGAACTAGGGTTTGGGCAGCAAGAGCAAAGGGAGAAAACTAAGAGCAGAAAGGTGAAGTCTGGAGTAGTTCGCCCCCCCCCCCCTCTATTTGTAAACCTTAAAGATTAGCTTCTCCTAATCCAATTAGGATCTTCCTAATCCAAATCTTAATTTGGATCTGGTCTCTCTAAGTGGATAAGAGTTATCCTCTTATCCTATTGCTGATCTAAGCCCATATCCATACCAAATTCACCCAAGTCACTTGACTGCTTAAGCTGCCATGTGACTTCTTAATTAATCCAATTAATTACGGGCCTTAGGCCCATTAAGCAAGTAGGCTCACGTCCCCTTTTAGTTGCTGGCTAATTTGGCTCCCTTTGTATGGCATGGGATCCCAACAATGGCCTTACAAAAGCCCCTATGGGTTCATCCTATCTTCTATGACAAAACTTGGCCGAATTCACTACGGAACATAATGAACCCCTGAGTTCATCAGCATGGGCTCTTAATGTGCCCAACATTTACACTAAATGGTCCTTGAGTCCAGCCATCCTATGAAGGCCCAAGGACAATGGTCTTAAGTGAGATTAGCCCATTAGGTGTAACAACCCTAAATGGTCTTACACTTAACCTCTCAGCACTTAATGATCAAACATTGCCTGACAAGGGAGGACCTCTCCCCTGGCTGCAAGGTGCAGTGTTGCAATCTCTGCTTGGATGGATCCCAGGAATTAAAACTTTTTTGAAAAGATTTTTCATAAAACATATATATATATATATATATATATATATATATATATATATTCATAGAAATATATTTTGCGAAACAAATCTCAAACAAGTTTGAAATTGATTGCCGGTAGTTTTGGTTTCCATCAGAAAGAGTGCAGTCCTAATCATTCACTTTGTCCGACAAAATGGCTAATCCTGTCACTATGATCACCCACTCGAGTGAATTCTCAGACTGCCCCAACATACCCAAGTTTTGACCCCCAAAGGATCTCACTGATTGGCATATCAAAGCCTGCACCCAGTACAATACCATAATTGAGTCTAGGGTTAGGTACAACTTTCTAGTTTTGCCCACCAGTCTCCAAGGTCCAGGGCATAACTGGAAAATGGTCCAGGTACAGTGTTTCAAACAAGCAAACACTACATGTGTTTCAGGTCTAACCCTGGCAGCTGAGACAAGCTACCTCAACCTACTTGACAGCATATTAGTATTGGCCTTGACAATATAAACTTCCCCAAGTCTATCCAACAGTTGAGAACATTCTAAACAAACACGAGTCTCATAAGTGTCCAGTTGAAGGGTAATTACACAAAAACACACCAAATATAACATGAACCAATTATGTACTTTTATTCATTTACAATAAATGTATATGTACATCAATCTTATTAGAGCTAAGGGCATACACTGTTTAGTAGAAACCAAACTTCAACTAGAAGCCCCTAAATCTGTGGTTAGATACATCCATTAGCAATCTGATGACCCTGATCGATCTCCATTTACACCTCGACCCTTAGATCGGATACCACCATCAGACCCAAGGCATCACAAAATACCTACCCATAAATTCTGAACTCAAAATTCCCACATTTACCCCTCCATCAAACCAAGATTTCATTTTAGACTATCTCGTTGACATAAATTCCCATGACCATTACCCTCCAAAACTAATTAGATATCACCATCATATCCCAAACATCTCAAAATGCCTACCTACCAAAGTTTTAACCCAAAATTTCCCTATTTACCCCTTCATTGAATTGGGATTCCACTTAAAATCCTCTTATTGACCTAAATTGCTATGATCTTGAGCTCCTACACCAATCAGATATTACCACCAGATCTAGAATGCCAGAAAGCCCCATCTTGTCAAAATTCAACCAAAAATCCCCTTGTTTACTCTTAATTGCACAAAGATCTTAATTCAAAACTCTAAATTAACCGAATCAAGCCCCTTCCAAACCTATCCCATCTAGCTAAATTTTAGACAAAAATACCCTAATTGCCCACTCATTTAAAAAGACTACATTTCTGATAATCTCATTGGCCTACAAACACAACACCAGTACGTATGCTCGGACCCATCTTAGCCCTACATGATTTGACTCAAAATTCTCACCATTAGGTCATAATTCTGATTTGACCCTCTTCAATCCAAAATTTTGAAAATGCCCTAAACACCACAAAAATTATGAAAACATACTCCCCCCTAAATATAAACTTAAACTTGTGTTTTCATAAAGCCTAATTGCCCTAATCCATTGAAGGGCATTATTCAGCATCCCCTTCATAGTAGTAGAGCGACTGTGAAAATCCCCTCTTGTAAGCTTTCCTCCCCATTTTCTGTCATTTTCTCCTTCCTCTTTCTTCTCCATTTTTTCCAACCCGTTTCAATTCCTATCAATAAATTCACTGGCATTGCACATTTTCTTTGACTCTCAACACATCAAACCAGCAACAGCATTAATCCTTCCTCCTCGGACATTTCTTCACCAATCCTCCTCTATCACGATCGTGTGTTTCTTCCTTCCACAATTTCTTCATCTTCCCATATCACTTATCTTCTCTCAATTCACAACTCTGACCTCCCTAACCAATCACAAACCCTCTATTTTCTTCATTAGTTGAGTGAAACTAAGGCCGACAGTCATAATCTGAATAATTTTATCATTCTCTCAACGTTGAACAAGATTCACACCTAAGGAATTTGATGATGGATCATCCTATTTATTTTGCTTACATATTGGCATTGTCTTTTATTCTCTTATTCAACATTGTTGTAGCGTTTCTTTTCTTCTCTTTTGCTGCTTAATGATTTAGTTATTTTACTATTAGTAAATCATGGGTGTTATGATCATATCAAAATTGAAAATTGCTACATTTTGTTTATTGCTGTTTTGATTGGCTGTGGTGTGCACTACTATTTCTCAAATGTGCCTACTCGAGTTGAATGGTTGTCTGGCTTAGCCTCTTGATATGGTGATATGAGATGCAGGATTTATTTTCCTATTTGACATTAGGGGTACCAAGGTCGAAGAAGATTAGTAATGCTAGACCCCCGGTCATAGAAACCTATCCAGTCATAAGAAAAGAAACGTAAAAATAAATAAGAGAATATAAAAAATGATGAAAATCGAATAAGAGCAATATGAGGATAAAAGGCCAAATAGGAGAAACTAGTGATGTGTAGTGGAGGATAAATTAATCCAGTAAAGATAAATAAATAAATATAAAATATAAAATATATTAAAAAGGGTGGGTGAATAGTTCATTAAGCTCGAACAAGGGAGGATAAGCTACAAAAAGAAAAAACAATAATAAAAAGTGAATTAAAAAAAGTATAAAAGATTTTAATAAAGTTCAAAAAAATAAAAAATATATATAAATAATAAGTCCATAAAGTAGATATACAAGTAGGGTTCATTGAAAAAATTACTCAAAAAATAAATAAATAATTGATTGAAAAATATTAAAAAAGGAAAGGAGAAAATAATAAAACAAAAATTATGTAATAATAATAATAATGATGATGATGATGATAAAAAAATAAAAAGTGATATGGTAAATTCTCTTTTGGGTTGATTCGTTCTTGTAGTTTGCTTTTTGTTATTAGTATGCTCTTGATTAATTGTGCCTTTTGTGCTTGCAATTGTTTGGAACCCCTTGTGGGCCATACCTATTGGACATGAGAGCGGGGTGCCTAACCCTTCCCTCTCCCACCCGAGCCTTGCGTAGACTGGTGTAGTCAATGTCTTGGCTTTGGAGTCAATATAAAATGATAAATGATTTTGATGAAATTCCCAAAGGTCCCATTACTTCCATTTCACTTGACTGGTGGATGGAGACTCCTAATTAGCCCAAGTGAGCCATTTCCCAATGCTCACAAATGGTTATTTCATTCTATTTAGTAGTAATATTACAATTAAATTGAATAACAAGTTCATTGCCTATGGAGAACATAAGAATAGTCTTTATGTACTCCACCCTTTCTTTAAAAACAAATATGACAAGGACAACTCCAGAAAGCAACCCCATGGGAAGAACTTGAGAAACCATTAATCACACTTGCTTGTAATCAATAAAAAAAAAATTCTTAAAACAAATAAACAAATAGGGTCCCATAAGATAATAACAAAAAATAAATACTAATAATAATAAAATAAAAATAAAAAAGAAAAAGAAAATAAAAATAAAAAAAAATATGCGACGATAAAAATATAAAAAATAAAATAGAAAACTAAAAGTGTAAATCGATAATTAATTTATATATATATATATATGTAGGATACTCTTTATTTGTTATTCAAGTTTGATTATCATTCTAGTTTGCTTTATTTGTTATTAGTATGATTGACTAAATACTTAAATACTTATATTTATGTTTATGCTTGCCTTGGAATTACCTATGTGGGCTCTGCCTATTGGATCCAGGCGAGGGGTGCCTAATCCCTTCCCTCTCCCATCTAAGTCTTACCGTGATGGGTTTAGCCAATGCCTTGGGTTTTGGAGTCACTATAAATGAAAAATGAGTTTTAGTGGAATTCCCAAAGGTGTCATCACTTCCATTTCACTTGATTGATGGGTGGTATAAATAAACCCAAGTGAGTCATTTTCCAATACCCATACCTATGGTAGTACCAACTTGGCCACATAAACATAGAAAGAATCACAAGATTGGTGAATGATGGTCTTTTAAATTTTCTCATATTAGAAAATTTACCAACTTATGAATTTTCCCTCCAAGGCAAGATGACTAGAAGGTTGTTTATAGATAAGCCTAAAAGATGTATAGACACACTTGACCTTACACATATAGATGTGTGTGGTCCCTTAAATGTTAGGACACATAATCCATATTCATACTTCATAACCTTTTATCAATGACTATTCTCAGTATGGATACGTGTACCTAATGAAACATAAATCTAAATTCTTTTTAACAATTCAAAGAATTCAGATAAAAAATCAAGAAATGGTTGAGACAAATCTAACTCTTTCAATCAAATCATGGTGGTGAATATCTCTGACATATTTAGAGACTACTTAGGACAATTAGATATATTACAACTATCTTCTATTGCTACACTACAATTGAATGGTGTATCAAAAAGACTGCAATCTACATGTTAAAGCAGGCTCCAACTAAGTTAGTTCCAAAGACTCCATATAAGCTTTAGACTAACAATAAACCAAGCGTTAGACACTTTAAGGTATGGAGTTTCAAATACGTCTTAAAAAGACATATATGGAAAAATTAGGATCCAAAACTATGCATTGCCTATTCATAGGCTACCCTAAGGAATCCATTGAGTACCTCTTTTATGACCCAAGCAAAAAAAAAAACATTTTCCAATCAAAATGCCTACTTCCTAAAAGAGAACTACATCTTAAGCAATCATCATCAAAAAATTATTCTTAATGTGGAGAGCTTAGGAGTAGTAAATAACCTACAAGTTCCAAACACCAATACCCAACCTAGAAGATCTATTCAGGTGTTCGGACCTCCTGTTCATTTCGTTTATGAGCAAGAAAGTTACTTGATGAAATCCATAGATAGTGAAGACCTCCTAACTTATATAGAAGCTATGTTAGACATAGACTCCCTATAGTGGGTAGATGCCATGAAAGCCAAGATGGACTTAATGAACACCAATAAAATCTGAACTCTTATAGACTTGGCCCCTAGGGTAAAAAAGATTGGTTGCAAGTGGGCCTATAAGAGAAAAAAGAGCCATGATGGAAAGGTTGAAAACTACAAATCTCAAATTATAGCAAAATGTTATACTTAGAAAGAAGGAATTGATAATAAGGGAACTTTCTCGCTTATGGCTATGCTAAAGTCCATTAGGATATTATTGCCTAGAATTGTACAATATGATCATGAAATTTTGGAAAATGGGTGTCAAGATTGCATTCTTGAATGGAGATCTTACTAAAGATATATATATGCAATAACTAAAAGACTTTGTTGCCAAAGGTCTACAACACATGGTGTGTAAGCTCAATAGATCCATGGGTTAAAATAAACTTCAAGGAGTTGGAATATCTAGCTTGACTCAATTGTTAAATAGTTTAACTTTGAGCAAAATTCAGGTGAAAACAACAATGGGAGATAAGGTTACATTCTTAGTACTCTATGTAGATGACATTCTACTATTAGGAATGATACAAGAATGATAACAGCAATGGAAGTATGGCTTTGACAATAATTCTCCATGAAGGATCTTGGAGAGGATTCTTATATCTTAGGACTTCGAATCTATAGAGATAAAGCAAAGTGGTTGATTGGACGGTCTCAGTCCATTTGCATTGACAAGATAATCAAGAGATTCAACATGTAGGATTCCAAGAAGGGATTTATTTCTTTCAAACATGGAGTCACTCTCTACAAAGGGATGTCGCCTAAGACCCCTGAAGAGATAGAAGATAGGAAAAAGGTTCTCCATACATCTATTGTAGAGAGCCATGTATGCTATGTTGTACACTCGACCTGGCATAGCTTAGGATGTTAGTGTTGTAAGAAAATATCAATCAACCAAGGACAAGAGCATTGGACAGTTGTGAAAAAATACTAAAACACCTAAGAAGAACTAACGACTATTATCTTGACTTCGATGGTAGTTCATTATAAATGATCGGTTATATAGATGTCAATTTCCAATTTGATGTAGATCATAAAATGTCTACATCTAGATACATCTTTATGTTGAGATTCTGTGTTGTCAATTAAAGAAGTAGCAAAGAAGGGTCCACATCAGATTCCATGACCAAGGTCAAGTACATTGCCACAAGTAAGGTTGCCAAAGAAGCAATTTGAATGAAAAAATGTATCCAATAATTAAGAGTTATACAATCTAGCACATCATCCATTCTATTGTTGTGTGACAACACTGGAGCCATTGGTTAAGCCAAAGAGCCAAGAGCTCACTTGAAGCCAAAGTACATCGAGATGAAGTATCATATCTATGGGAGATTATTGGTAGAGGGATATCTAGATTCAGAATGTAGCATCAACAAAAAATGCGGCAAACCCATTGACTAAGCCACTAGCACAAAAGTATTTGACAAACATATAGATAGGATGAAACTGACTCTTATGCCTCATTGGACTTAAGTGTAAGTAGAAGTTATTAAATAATATATGCCCTTAGATCCAATCAAATTGATGTACACAGACATTTATATATGAATAATATATGTACATTACTGTTTTATGTATAAACTGTTGTGTTTCTATGAATTACTCCTTAAACTATATCTTACGAGATTTATGTTAGTTTAGAATATTCTTAAACATTAGATAGACTTAGGGAGTTTATCTTGACAAGGCTAATACTAACTGGTGCACTATCATATAGGTGGAATACATTGTTTTAGCTACTAGAGTTAAGCCCCATGCATAGTCAGTGTGGGTGTTTAAAAGAAGCACTAAACCTTAACCAATTTCTAGCTATGCCTTAAACCTTGGAGACAAATGGGAAAAACTCAAAAGTTGCACTTAACCATAGACTAGATTATGATACTACACTAGGTCTTTGATTGAGCTACTTTTGATATGCCAACCAGTGAAATCCATCAAGGGTCAAATACCTAGGCATGTTGGAACAATTTAAGAAATTACTCAAGTAGGTGATCATAGTGATAGGATCGGCCATTTTGTTAGAGATAGTGAATATTAGGGTTTAAACTCTCTCTAATGAAAACCTAAAACTACTAGTATTGATTTTAGCAGTACTTGATTTGTATTTGCAAAATGTATTTATACATATATTATGTTATTTTATAAAAAGGGTTTGCAAAAGGTTCCAATCTTAGGATCCATTTGAACAAAGAGTGTAACACTACATTTTTCAATCAAGGAAGAGGTCATTCATTGTGAGTAATGTTTTGATTACTAAGGCTGAGAGGTTAAGGGCAATAGACCATTAGAGGGCTAATAACTTGTGGACTTTATTTTACATAAGTCTATTATCCTTGGGTTTCCATAGGCTAGCTAAACCCAAGGATCACTTATGTTTTAGTGTTGGGCCCAAACTGAACCCAACTTGATTGGCTTAACTGTTCACTACCCTTAGGCAGTGAATTCAGCATGTCCCTTTCCAATGATGGATTGAACCCATGTAGACTTGTGTGAGACCTTTGTGGGTCCTATGCCACATAATATTCAGGCCTTAGTGGCCATCCAATGCTTTGATATGTGAGCTATTAAAGAAAATGGGGCTTAGGCCCATTACTAATAAAATTAGTTTAAGAAGTCACATGTCAACTTAAGTTGTCTTGTGACACGGGTTAAATTTAAGTATGGTGTACCTATTCTATTAAGAAGATAATGTATTAATACAAATTTGATTTGGATTAATTCCTAAAAGAATTAGGAGAGTGCTCTGTATAAGGGGCTTAGATGGAAGGAGTGAACTATCCATTCTTTCCACATTCTTGCTCTCTTTCTCTTCTCCCTTTGCACCCCAAAACCTTACTTTGAACCAGCCATGGTAAGGATTGATTTTCATCAGTCCTCTACCATGTTTTTGGAGAAAAACATCATACAACTTCAGATTTACATTTTTGCATCAATTCCAAGAAGACTGGAGCTCGGTTTTGTAGAAAATAATGTTATAGCATTGGCTTTTACACAAATAGTTACACCATCTTTAGTTGGAGGCCGATTTGGGTCTGATATTGGATATGAATCACCACTTTATGAGCTGCATATTTTGGACTCCACATCAAGTATTATCTACTTAATAATCAGGGTTTGATTTAGTGCAAGATCAATTCAAATTTCAAAATACCAATAAATTGTTTCTTAGGTTGGGCTGATTTTTTTTTAATTTAGCTAGCAACTGTAATAGGTTCACACATGTTTAATCAAATTCTCATTCCTTCCAACATTTGGGTCTTTGAATGTGGTGGTGTGGTCTAATTAATCAAGTATGGTTTAGATGACGGAGATATAAAATTGATAACTTCTAATCAATGAGGGAAGCTTGGGATGAAATTTGGTGGATAGGCATATTTGGATGTCCTAAATCTGATGGAAGAGTTAGATCTTTGATCAGAGGTATGGATTGAAAGATTTAGTCTGCAATAAGGTTTTAGCTTGTGGTTTATCAACTAATGAGAGGGCTTAAAATGGAATCCAACTTACTTTGCAAAGAAATGAAGGAATTTAAGGTTAAAATTCAATGGATGGGTTATTTTGATGATTTTGGACTTTATGAGAGGTGCTTGATTGCTTGGGATACAACTTCTTACGCACTTTAATTATAAACATCAAAATAGAATCTTTGTTAATCAAATGGTTAAACAATGAAATTTTGTGTTGAAATTTGGTGTGTGGGCACAGATTATGATCAAGAATCGGGTGGAAGGTTCAGATCTAAGAAAGAATGTGTTGGTCTTTGTTGTCTATTAATATTCATCCAAGGTCATTGAAATAAAATCTTGGCATATTTAAGGTTGATTGTCGTAGGCTTGAGGTAGGATTTAGGAGTTTGGAACAATACATAAATTGGGATCATTGGAGAGAGTTTGTGTGATGAATGATAGATCATTAGAGTCTAGTTATGAAATTTAATGTGTAATTAAGTTGTCGCTTCCTAAGTCTAGGGATCTTGTTTGATTGGAGTACTAAAGCCTATATAGTGTTAGATGTTGATCTCAATGTTCTCGTTAACTTTTAAGTTTATATGTATAGTTTACACACAAGAGGGGATTTTGGATTTTGATAAGTATCAGGTTGGTTTAGTTATGTGTTCAAGTTTTTGGGACTTAAAAGAGGGTATAAAGAGGTGGGGTGAAGGGACTAAGAAAAAATTGGTCATTGACACTTGTTAGTAGAATTTAAATACAAAGAAGCTTACTAAAGATGTTGTACACATGGATATACCATTATTACTCTGAATGTGTTTGTTATCATCAAAACAATAGGGTCAACGCTTATGGTCTTCCCTAAGAGGGGGTGAATTGGATAAAGATATTAAAAAGAAATTAATTCATTGTCTGTGGACAAATGAATCTCAAAACCCTTCCCCCAAAATTAAAGCTAAGCCTTCTTGATAATCAAAATCAAGATGTAGCAGAATAAAGGCTTAGTCAATTAAGCTCAATAGTTAATCAAGAAGCTATTCTGAATAATTAACGTAACTATTGAAATAAGGCATGCAGTGGTACAAAACAAATGAACAATGTGATAACAAGAGCTCCAAGGGATAGTAGTTAATAGATATAAACAACAAGAACAAACAACTAATAACAAGATGATAGCAACTGAAAGTAATTAAATGAAATAGTTATACACTATAGCTTTCCATTTGGTTAGTTGTTCTATAGTTAAAACAAATTAATATAAACATTGAATGCAAATAATTGTAGAAACTAAATGGGTAATTAAATGTAAATAAATAGTAAAAGTAAATCCCAATTGCACCATGGTGTGTGCCTTAAGTAGTAGCTGGAGAGAGAGAGAGAGAGAGAGAGAGAGAGAGAGAGAGAGAGGGACCTACCACTAATGGTAACAAAGATGTGGACCAGCTATAGGTATGTAGTTATGAGAAGATCAACTCCTATATGATCAAGTTGAGATTGAAGAAGTTGTGAGCAATTACCAGAATCTCAATGATAGATCTAACTACAAAAAAGTACATATAGTTAAATATTAAATGAACAATAAATGTTAGAAAATGTAAATGTAAAAGTGAAGTAGAGTTGTTAAAATAAATGGTTAGCTGTTGGAATTGGAAGAAGCTAATAAATAATAAAACCCAAACTGTTGAACCATAGTTAGTGTAGTTAGTATAGTTATAGCTTAGTAACTACAATAAAAGATCTTGTAACTTGTAGATCCATAGAAAGAAAATAATAAAAGAAATGTCTACAAGATCTCAAAGATTCAAGTTATTATAGTTATTTAAGGGTGTTAGTGGTGTTAGTATATAAACAAGCTGCTAAACTCGAACAAAAGAGACACACACACAACGTCCTCTACCTTAAACCACCACTAATGAATTCCATTAACCAACTGGACTCCCTGAGTGCCAACAAAGCCTTTACAACTAGTCAAACTTCATGGGTGCCTATAAAATCTAAACTAGTTGGATTTAATGGGTGCCAACATGACTTCCATGCAACTACAAGACCTTGTAGTTAATCTTAACAAGGGTGCAAACAAGACCATAATGGTGCTAAAAACATAAAGACCTACCTGCTCAATGATAATATAGTTTTTATCTCAAGTAGGTTTACAACAAGAGAAGCCTCTAAATAGGTAGATATTACAATACAAAGCATAAACTACTCAGTTGATAGAGTTTCTCTACAGATGCTTAACTCAATGAAAAATGAAGAGATCTGCAATAGATGGGCGAAATTGTCACACTCAAGTGGTTTTCAACATTACTCACTTCTAAAACTATTGAAGATCAAAGATCTCTTCCACTAAAATGACTCCAGTTAATTTGCTCTCTCTAAAAAATAACTATACACTATGTAGAAGGAAAGCACAAGTTGTTTTCCTCTATCTTGGATTTAATCGCTTGCTTCTTGTTTTGAATTAAGGAAAGCTCCTCTAATTATAAAGGATTTGAGATCAATGAACTATTTTCTACCCATTAGAGGGGATTTTCCTTTCTAAAAATGATTCAAATTCCTTCCAACATGTTAAAAGGCTTTCTATAGATGGTAATATCCATTTAAGCCTTTAAACGGTTAAATTTCTTTGAAGTAGTCTACTATCAAAATTACTAATTGGCTATTTGACAAAGAAAGGAATATTTTTCCTCTTATATTCAACTGATTCCTCCATATCAATCAACTAATATCATTTTGAACTTAGTCTGTTTGGTTTAGTCAACTATGCTTTCCTAGGTAGTCAATTACTCTATAGGGCATATTCATGCATTGATTGTAACATTTAGTTGACTATGTTTTTTGGGGTAGTCGACTATATTTCACAATCATAACATTTTATGCTTCGCCTGTCACAATTAGTCAACTATGTTATCTAGGGTAGTTGACAATATCTCTCAATTAGGCTAAACTTTCTTTGTGTGTCACAGTTAGTCAATTATATGTTTCTAAGTAGTCAACCACTCTATAAAGAATGGGCAGTTTGATCTAACAAATAGGGCTAGCAATCTTGACCTTAACCCATTTAACCTACCCACCTTGGAACCCACCCAATCTATTGGTGGGTCAATTTGGGTCGAGTAACCCATTAGGGTTAATGGAAAAGGGTCAGGGTGGGTTGGGTCGCGTAGGTCAAGATGGGTTAGGTCAAAGTCAACTTTATCTATACTCGCTGTCAGCACCCAATTTTTGCTCGATCTGCTGCTTGAACCTCCAATTTACTTTAAATACCCAATCAGACCCATTCTACCTCTCCAAAACACCAAAAACCCAAAAGCTCTTAGATCTACCGTTAAGCATATCTGATACTAATCTGATGACCCTGATAAACCCCTACCAAAACCTCAACCATTAAATCAGATAGAACCATCAAACCCAAGACCTCCCAAAACACCTACCCATAAACTTTCAACTTAAGATTCTTCTATTTACCCCCTATCAAACGAAGATTTCATTTCGATCTTTCTCGTTAGCCTAAACACCCCAAACCCAAATCCCCTTGATTCAAATACATTTGAACTAATGAAACCACACCATTAAACTTTGGATACATCAAAACACCTGCCCATAAAGGTTTAATCCCAGATTCCTCCATTTACCCATCCATTAAACAAAGATTCTATTTTGACCCCTCTCGCATCCGCAACCAATATCCATTTGACCCAAACACATCTAAACTAATCATACCTTTCCAATCACCCCAGAATGCTAGAAAACTCCTACCTGTAAAATCTCAGCCCAAAGTACCTTCATTTACCTTTCAATCACACCAAGATTTCATTTCAAGGTCACAGATTGATCGAATAACAAATATGCCCGATCCGGGCCTAGTTATCTTAATCTATCCTTACCAATCACTTCAGACTACCCAAAAACCCTACCTGTAAAATCTCAACCCAAAGTACCTCAATTTACACTTTAATCGCACCAAGATTCTATTTCAAGGTTCCAAATTGACTGGATTACAAACCTGCCTGATCTGAGCCTAATTGGCTCAATCCAACCTTAACAATAACCTCAGAATACCCAAAAATCATACCCTATAAAATTTCATCCAAAACAGACCTTGTTTGTCCCTCGATCACACAAGATTCTATTTCAAGGTCCCAGATTGACCGGATTAAAAATATGCGTGAACCGTTCCTAGTTGACTCAATCTAACATTACCAATCATCTCATACTACCAAAAAATACTATCCTATAAAATATCAGCCCAAAACACCTCCATTTACCCTTCAATCGCACAAAGATTCTGTTTCGAGGCCCTAGATTAACCGAATCAAACCCTTTCCAGATCTGCCCAATCTGAGCCTAAATGGGCCAATCCAGTACTGCCAATCAATTAAGAATGTCCAAAAATCCCATCCTATAAAATGTCAGCCAAAAATACCATCATTTACCCTTTCATCTAAAAAGATTCCATTTCTATCAACCTTGCTAGCCCTCTGACACAAAATCCCTCCTTGCGATCAATCGTCCATTTTTTTCTTTAACCTGGAACCACTCATCATCAAACCAAACCCCCGGTTTGACCCATTGGATCATTTTTGACCCGCGTGTGCAAAACTACAAGCCTCTCCCCGGAATTTCTTAGTTTACGAAACTGCCCCTAGGTGTTCTTTAGAAAGGGGGCCGAGTGCTTCATTTAGGGCGGGCAAGAAGAGAATTGAGAGGAGAGCCCCGGGGAGAGCATTGTTCATCCCCTTTTTCACTCGTCATAGGAACGACTAGCGGTGATCTCTTCTCCGAACTCTCTTCCCCGTTGTTCCTTTCCTTCACCGTCTTGCTTCTTTCCTCTTTTCTTTTTGTGTGTTTTACATTTCCGTTCTCCGTCTATAGAAAGCAGCGTGCAGCAGTGAAATCTATTTGGTCACCAATCGGATTCCGGCGATTTGTCGTCATCTACTCAGGCGAATCATGCTCCAGAACTCCTCATCAGCCTTCGTTGTTAGTGCTGCCTCCTGGGACATAGTGCGATACTGAAGTTAGCCGAGCCATCATTTGCAACTCCAAACCGAGTTCAGGCTAAAATACCGAATTAGTTGAGCTCTCACCCCTCCCGTAATTTCTGTTGTGTCTTTGTTATGTTTTCAATTAATATCCTTCCCTTCTCAAATGCAATATTCGATCATCAATCATGAGAGACAGCAGTGAAACTTGGCTGAGCTGTCTCTGTAATGTCCGGTTGATGACGAACGTAAGACGAGGGGTGTTGTTCTACTTTTTTTATCATCACCTGGCCTGGTATTGTGAGATATTTCGAATTGTTCTGCTCTGTTTTTGTTTTCTGCTTTCTTCAATGTTCAATCGTTGGGTTTTCTGTTTCTGATACTCCTGGTTTGATCGGAGGCGGTGACCAAAGTTGGTGATGAGGTAACCACCGAACCAACATCCGCAAGAGATATTCGCCCAGATATCTTTTTTTTTTTTTTTTTTATGCTCTGCTAAATCCCTGTTTTCTGTTCTTTCCTGAACTTCACTCTGTTTTCTTTTTTTTAATGCATCAGCGCACATTTGCGCCATTGGAGGCTGTCTGAGGTTAATGGTCAGTGCTGATGATTTTTTTATATTGGTCTTGTTCTTTCGTATTGACCGAAGTAAGAAAATCTCGAATATAACGTTTAAGCAAGTTTTGAATTCTTGATATCTTATTTGTGTTTCTCTACGGTTTTATCATATCGTTTCATTATTAACTGTAAATGGACCTGGCTTTATTCTGTACTGTGCCAAATTAAGAGTCATGATTCCCCATATCAACTCTGGTAAACCCCCTGATATCGACCCAGCTCCCATATTCGCTTCGTTCCTTCGCAATGCTAGATGTAGGGCTTTTTCTGTTTCCGATCTTTGTTTTAATGCCGTAATTTAGTTTGTATTTGGGAATAAATTAATTTTCCCCGATGGTTTAGTAGTCTTGGAACTGAGTCAAAGAAGTTTGCATCATACTTGATGAATGTCAACTGGAGTCTAGAGTTTGTTTTCGTTTGTTAGTTTATTTTGTTTTTTCTGTGTTTTTTGAACGGTGACTTGCTCCGTTTCTATTATTGGTGTTGATTGAAACCCAAGATTCTCTTGGACATCTCTTTCAAGGTTCATGGAAATTTTGTGTGTTGACTTCCTCATCCTATGTTAGCTGAATCATTCCTGTATGCTGATTGTTGCAATGGGTGTACATCTTTAATCTGTGATATTCGGTTTTAATGCATGATATTATCTCGGCATGTGAGTGACCGGATTGCTAAACCTGGTTTCCTAAAAATAAAAAAGAAAAAAAAAACAATTTAGAGCAGGACCCATTCTGGACTGGTAGAAACTACATTTGGTGATGCTAGGAAGCATCGAGCATTGATCCTCAGTATAAAGCTTTTAGGTACAGGCTTTCATTCCCGAATGAGTAGGTCCTATAAAAATGAAGACTGATGTAAGAAAAAGCAAAAAAGGGAAGGATTAGAAGTTTTTTTCAGATCAGAATGAAGGGGAATGCTAATGGTTATCAGAAGCAAACAGTTTTGAAATAAGCAAATCTGCAAAATAAATGATATAGGATTATTTAAAAAAAGGAGCAAATAAAAAAATGATATATGAATGCAAGTTGGTAGTAATAGGTTTATCCGGTTAGATTGTTAGGTAGGTAGGATGTGTTATCGGGTAGAGGAAAGTCAAAAAAAAAAAAAAAAAAGGGAAGAATAAGCCAATAAATAATTAGTAATCAAATATGCTAATAGGAGTTCATAAGAAAATAACCAAAATAAGGAATTGATAAAATAAAATATATATATATAAAAAAAGGGCCCCACCTATTTGTACCTGGGAGAGGGGTGCCTACTGCCTAGCCTAACCCCTTACCTCTCCCATCCGAGACCTATCCGGACCGGTTTAGTCAATGCCTTGGGCTTTGGAGTCATCATCGGATCAAAACATTATTGAAAATCATTCTCGGAGGTCCCATCACCTCCAATTCCTTAATTGATGGGTGGCAATTCCAAATCCAGCCCAAGTGAGTCGTTTTTTCGATGCTCACACTCGCCAATTTCAAAAATTAGAAGTTGTAGTGATTCGAACTCATGCCTCTTACCATGGCCACATCTCATTAGACTTTCAAATCACCATGTCACATTTCATTTTGAGATTAAAAGTGAAATAAAATAGATTTGATTAACTTTTGTGTTCACATGTAATTTTATACAAAAGCAATTCTATGAAAATGACTTTTATGAAAGCACTTTTACAAATGTACTTTTACACAAAAGCACTTTTATAAAAGTACTTTTACACAAAAGTACTCTTATAAAAGCACTTTTACACAAGCACTTTATAAAAGTACTTTTTTGGAAACACATATGAAAGCACAAAAGCACTTTTATATAAATACTTTTATGAAAGCGCTTTTACAAAAGTACTTTTACACAAAAGCACTTTTATTATACTTTTACGAAAACACTTTTATGAAAGCATAAAATCACTTTTATAAAAGTATTTTTACAAAAGCATTTTTATGAAAGTACCTTTACACAAGCACTTTTATAAAAGTACTTTTATGAAAGCACTTTTATGAAAGAATAAAGTGCTTTTACGAAAGTACTTTTATGAAAGCACTTCTACAAAAGTGCTTTCATAAAAGTACTTTCGCGAAAGCACTTTTATAAAAGTTTTGCATTTTTGCATTTTATGCAATTCTTTTGTTATTTTCTTCATTTTTTGGTAATTTCTACATTTTTTTACAAATTTTTGGTATTTTTTGCATATTTTTTAATTTTTTTCTCCAAAAGTTTTGGATTTTCTATAATTTTTTAGTTTTTTTTTTTTGTATTTTTTGGTATTTTTGTATTTTCTACAATTTTTTTTGGTTTTCTTTTTTTTGCATTTTCTGCACTTATCTACAATTTTTGCATTCTCGGGTGTACTGGTTGACCTGACTCATTTTCTGCACTTATTCTCTCAAAATTTATTATTTTGGGTATACGGGTAATCCCAATCCATTTTTGTATTTATAAGTGAGAGTAGGTGGGTTAGTATGGGTGAGGGTGGTTAAGGGTCAATATGGATGGATCAAGTGTGTCATATGGGTGGGTTAGGGTTAGGGTTAGGGTGGATTATGACCCTTTAACAATGATTGATGATGGGTCATGATGGGTTGGTGGGACAATATGGGTGGGTTGATATTCAACCCTTATCCAACCCAATACAACTCACCCATTTGCCACCCCTACTAATAGAAAACCCAACATTTAGAACCTTGGGAAATTCTTACCCAACAGTTTGGGATCTCTTTCATTGGCTTTCAAAATATATTTTTGCAACTAACTCAATAAAGCTTCCATTTCTTCATCTTTGTAGAATTCTTGCTTGAATACATTTTTGGCACAAAGAAGCTTAGTAGAGATTATTGCTCAATTACACCATTAGTACTCTCAAGTTATCATCAAAACACGTAGTCAGCACTACAAAACTCAAGTACATAGATATAGGAGAAAGCACACTCGCAAAAGGTGACCTGGTATGGATGATAATGACTTTGAAAGGTTTTCAAAAGATGGACCTCACAAATTACAAAACATGAAGCTTGGACATTGTCATATCATTAAGAACATCAATGATAATGCTTATTGAGTTGAACTTCCCCTCCAAGACCTTCGATGTGTTGGATGAACATCTGTACCTTATCATGGTGAGAATGAGGCGAGTTTAAATCTGCGTCCCACAACATCCCACAGCTCATCCCCGTCATGTATTGAGAACATTTTCCGATGATGGTACGAGAACCAATGATATCATTATTGAGAGATGTTTCTAATACACGATAGGGATGTGCTGTGGGATGTTGTGGGATGCAGATTTGAACTTGAATGAGGCCTAGGCTTGAGGTCGAGTTCTCTTTCACCTACGGGGAGGACGATGGATCCCATGAGATAGGGAGAGGAATATGCAAGGCTAGAAAGCCTAGAATGCTCATATATCCCATGAATCTACAAAACTCTGGAAATAAGTGAAACCAATGCCTTGCCTTAATGGGTAAGGACCCTGCAGGGCCGTAAACCTGCAAGGCCATGACTTCAAGATGAAAGGTTTAGGTCGTGAGACCAAGTTGCGGGGCTCCCCTCAAGACCAATCCGTAATGCTCTTCTGTCTACCTCGCGAGTTTTGAGTCCGTATATGCTCTGCACATGTCTTTCTACACATTCCCCTGCATGATCTATCAGAGTGAGACACGTCAACACCATATGGATTGAAAGATTTATATGTGTGAAGCATGAAATACCACCACATGGTTCAGTTCAATACTAGAAGATGCTATGTTTAGAAGTTCTCTTCAAAACACGTTAAAATAAAAGTTATAAAACAAAAGAGAAATAACGATGAAGATAAATCTGTGTTTTGTAAGAAGTTTCCCCTAAGGCGATCTTGCCAATAATCTAGAAGCTTACGATAGATAACTATAGTTTTGATCTTGAAAGCATGACCAAGCTAGTAAAGGGGAGAAGAAAAAAATGGAAAGCAGGGCACGAGAAAAGAGCATTGAGAGGGGGAGAGAAGATTGTTTGCTAGCTACAGTAATGAAGAAAGAGAGGAGATCCATCTCTCTTTTTCTCTTCTTCTCCCAACACCACTCTGCCTCTGCTTTTCTCTTTTTTATCCATCTAATCTTGCATCTTCTGCAACTATTCTATTCGTGTGATAAAAATCATATCATCCTCGGAATAAAAGATTACAAAGAGGTTACGAATGAGTTCAATGGCATCAAGCTTTGTGGTCTTTCAACAAAAACTCTATTACCCAGGTTTCAGATTCCCACTTATATTCTGCTGTTGATGATAACTTTCTACCCAAAACTTATCAATGGCTCCCTTTTTTTTTTGTTTCAATGAATTTTAAATTTTTAAAATTTTGGAAAATAATAAACGAAAGTAATTTCATGCTGGTTAAATTGTTCGTACGTACAAATCCTTTAACCCGTACGGCGTTAACGTGTCTCATTTTTAATAGATTGTGCAGAGAAATATCTAGGAATAAATGTGCAGGATATCCAAACTCGCAAATTTTACACCCTTCAATGCTCGTTTACTCGGTTTGTTAGCATGAGCGTGAAGCCTTTTGGCCAACCAATTCGCATCTGCAAAGTTCATCGTCCCTTCGCCAATCGCCATTACAAATTTATATTTATAGCTTTCATTTTCTTCATAGAGTTTCATCTTTGTTTTATGATGGCCTTGGCACCAAAGTTGAATTCTGTTTAGTTGCAAAATCTATATAAGCTACTTAATGACACGTGATAGTCAGCCACGCATTCTATTGTTTTTATATTAAATAGGTACCTTAACAACTTGTAATCGATAGAGCCCATCATGCAATCTATAATGGGTAAACACAACTCTCATTGTATTTATACCACTTAATATATCAACGATTACCATTTCATTTAGCCATATCTCTATGTCTCTCTTATAGTACTAAAACAAATTTGGTATCAAATAGGGGTGCCACTTAGGCAGGTCTAACCCCATCCTGACCCGACCCAATCTGAGACGGGTTGGGCTTAAGTTTCAGGGCTACAATATGGGCCAACGCTAGAAAACTTGGTACTAACCTAAATTTTGGTTAGGTGTGTGTTAAGACCTTGGGTAGCCTGAGCCACCCAGTTTGAGTCTACCAGAAAAAAAGTATATACGTATATGTATTATATTTATATAAAATATCTCTTTTTATAATTGTATATACGTGTGTATGTATAAAGTAACTGTATGTACATTTCATTTGTAAATAAAATTTGTACATATTTTCAATCAATTATACTCTTAAATTGGGCCATAAAGCCCAATAAAAGATGACTATCTAAAAAATATATACATAAATTCTTTCAAATTCACCAACTCACTCGACAAGCCCAACTAACTTGATCTAGCCCAGTTTGAATCTGAACCCAACCCAAATTGTATTTTGCTGAGCTCAAGTTTGGCTTAGGTTGATAAACATGGGCTTAATCTTGGATTGGGCTAGAAGGGCCTTAGACCGACTCCTCTGAACCAAGTTCACAAAGAAAAAAAAAAAAAAAAAAGAGACAAGCGAGGGTCGATACAGCTTAATATGCCAATGAGAGCGTATCAGGTTGTATCGATATTTTGAACATTAAAGAAGGGAGGGTAAGTCAGAAATGCTGAGCTAACGGTTAGACCATAAGTTTGGGTGTATGAATCACTCTCAAGTTCGAATCTCCTGCCAATAAAGCACGTTCAATGCCCTTAATAACATGATCTAACACCATACATCTCATACGTGGTGGATCTTACTTTTATGAATGATTCCAATCTCATGGTGAGATATTTGGTGTCAGATCATGTTAGTAGGGTATTGGAACGTATTTTATTTATAGGAGACCCCATTCATTACTCTAATCTAAGGTTGATAAATTGCCATGTTCAGCCAGAAAAGCCTGGATCTGGACTCTCGGTGCTCTCAGGTTCATGTTCGTCCGGTTTTGAGATCATACCTTTACCAGAAAAATAGTACTGGAGATACACATTGGTCCAATTAAAAATGGACGGGCTTTCATTTCAAATCATTATCCCTATAAAAATCTCACTGTTTTCATACTTATCGCCCCCGTTATTGACGATTACTCCGTGTTAACCAGTCACTTCTTGCACAACCTTTTTGCTAGTGTCACTTCCTGGGGTGGCGTCCGGCAATCCGTGCATGTAACATGGGTAGGACGTCTCGAAATAACTTTTGGTATGAATTTGGTTTTACGATGCTATAAAGATAAGGGAGAATGGCTATTTAGTCCATCTTAGAATTTTTACTCTCTCACTCGAGGAATGAATCTTAGTCATTAGGATATTTAGTCCATGTAACATGGCTAATACTAATGTATTGTCAAATAGATTGAACCATCAACCTCGAAATTAGTGGTTGTTTTTTAAAATATCAATCTTGAATCAGTTTATTTTTAAAGGTATAATAGCATATAAGGGTAAATATTTAAAACAAATAAAAAATAAGATAACTTTTGAAAAATAATATCAATAAAGGGTAGAATTACTGTTCATCTTCTTCCTCTTGCAGTCTATTCACCAGTATCGCCGCTCGTCGTCCACTGCCGCTGCCACTGTCTCTGGCAACATTGTCGAAGGTGGGCGGAAACAGAAGCAACGGCGGCAGCACTGGTGGTTATTTCTTTGCCCAACGCCGCCACTTCCACCCACCTCTACCTCCACCTCTAGTAGTGTTGCTAGAGGTGGGTGGAGACAGAGGCAACGTCGGCACTAGTGGGCGGAGGTGGCGGCATTGGACAGAGAAATAACCACCAACCTATCGTTGCCGCTTCTGCCTCCACCCACCTCCGACAACGTTGCCAAAAAAGGAGGTGGAGGTGGGCGAAGGCATTGCCAAAGGCAACAGTGGGCAGTGACAAGTGACGACACTGGTGAATAGACTACAAGAGGAAGAAGATGAATAGTAATTCTACCTTTATTGATATTATTTTTCAAAAATTGCTCTATTTTTTATTTTTTTGAAATATTACTTTTATTGATATTAGGGCCCAAAAATTGCCCTTATATGCTATTATCCCATTTTTAAAACACTTATTTATAAAATAAATACTTGGTTTTAGATTTTTTATCAAATATGAGTAAATAATTATTTGCCAATAATTATATGATGCCACCAATATTTTAATAATAAATGATATCAAAGAGTTAATTAAGGCTGGTAATTTCTAAAACCATATGGTAAAAGTGAGTTCTACCGCCTTGTACCGTGCCCTGCCCTTCCTTTAACGAGACGAAAGTTGAGGCGTAACAGCCAATCACAAAACGTCGCTTTCTTCTCGTGATGACAACACGATTCCACGTGGTTGCTCCCTCTGCTATAAAGTCCTAGATGTCGCATTCATGTTTCTAATCAACTACGACGATTCCGTTCACGGGAGACCCATCCCTCCCACTCACCTACTCAGCTCCCCTTGCGTGGACCACCATCTAGGTGATTTCCGGATCAATCTTTTGTTTGGATTAGCCAGAGGATTCCCTTTCCGGAATGTTCCCCAGTAAGATAGTTTCAAGTCCCATCATACCCAATTCTTGAAGGAATTTAGCATCATTTATTTTTTGATAAATAAAAAAAAAAATAACATTCAAGAAACGAGGGAGAGAAAGAAGTTTCGCCAGCAAGAGGTGAGTGTCAAATAACCATCAATACTTAGGCTGTGTTTGGAGCCATATAAAAATGTCATCAATGTAAATATTTACGTCGGTTTGATTTTATTAGTGTTTAAAAGTGTATAATTATGATCGACATAAAACTCTACTTTAATTTAATTTTGTATACATTTGGATAGTGAAGCTTTATGTTATAAATTAATATAAAAATTTATTAAAATAAAATTTTACATTGATTATCCATGTAAATACTACATTGATAAACTCAATTTAAAACTCCACTTCTTTCATACACACTTTTGAGAATTCAAATAGTTACTTTTTAAGGGTTCGATGTAAAACATCATCGATATGATATGAGCTGACTTAATATAGGAACAAGTCTTATGGACAAATTTTATAACAGAAAATAACTTAGTCAAATTCCTAATTCTATCAATCAAATAAGAAAATTTCTAAGATATGATTGCTTTATGTACTTTTAGAGCCTTCACCATCACTTTATCATCATAGATAATTGTTAGCAGCTCTTTCCAACCCCTATCATTAGCAGATTCAGCCTCAATTGGGTCTTCAACAAAACCCACCTTGCCCCTTATAGCAACAATAAAATTAAGCTATCAAGAGTTTGAGTCGAAACATCACTCAAATTCCATTGCAGTTTATGCATACGTATATGTATAAATGCATATACATTTTATATATATACATTTGTTTAAGTCACCATATGTATAAAATTGTTTGCAATTTAACCTAAATTTGTTTAGGTATATGTATAAAACTGCAGTCTAATTTAGGTTAATTTCAATGTCACCATTAGCTTAAAAATGGTTGACTTAAACAAAATCCATTTGACTGAGGTGGTTGAACTATTGACCTACTTAAGATTGTATTTGGTTTGGAGGAAAAAGTAGGGAAAGGAAGGGAAAGGTAGGGAAACCTATACACCCTAATTTTCCCTTCCTTTCCCTATCTTTTCCTTCAAACCAAACATAACCTAAGGATTTGGTTGGATTAGATTGGATCAAAATAATCATCCCTAATCCTATCTTTATGTTCCACCCCTTTAACTAGTGTCTTCATATTTAATTTTGTTTTGCATTTAGTAAATTTCTAGAACAATGGTGAAACTCTAAAAATGTAAGAATTCCAAACCATTATAAAGCTTTGGCCCATAGTCTAATAATCTCTACTTGCAAATTCAAGGCATGAAGACATTAGTTGAATTTGTAATCAGTATTCAGAAAATTGGACTAAATTGACTAGTTAAACCAATTGAATCATGACTGGGCCCTAGCCAGTTTGGTCATACCCCAAAACTGAATTGGGTAAAAAATTGGCTAAAATTGTCAACCTAACCAGTAAAATTGGAAAATGGTGAACTATTCCCAATTTTAGAATATCTGCCTGGCTTTTTGAAAATTTCCTAGCATATAAATACAAACTACTAGAGCCCATAACTTTGCACTCAAGTGTGCAATTGAGATGATGTTTTATTTTATTTTGAGTAACTTTTTGATATCTAACCAATTGAAAGAATACCTTTGAGAAGTTATATTTATATAGTTTTTATTAAATTGCTAGTAAAAATATTAAATAGTTGCAAATTAAAAAATATAATTAAATAATTAAAATTCATCAATTATATTTGTATAGTTTTTATTAAGTCACTAGTAAATAGTATTTAATAATTAAAAGTTAAGAAATATAGTTAAAGAATTAAAAGGGAAAATTCCTTATTAGTACCCTATACTTTGGCTCGAGTGATAATTTGGTCCTTGAACTTTAAAATGCGACAATTCAGCACCCAAACTTTCAAAGTATGACAACCCAGTACCTACCGTTAACCAATCCATTAATCAACCGTTAAGTGACATTTGGAAAGTCAAAAGTGCCCTAAGATGTCATCTAATTCTCTTTATCAATCATCCAAACATTCATAATAAAATGAATAGTCCCCAATTATAGATTCTTCTAAACAATCACCAACATTTTTGAATAGAAGATGTTAGGATTTGGGATTGTTCAATTTTTTGTCAACGTTTTGATGGTTGATAAAGAGAATTAGATGGCATTCAAAAAACATTTTTGACATTTTCAAATATCACTTAACGGCTGATTAACAGACTGGTTAACGACAGGTATTGGATTGTCAAATTTTGAAAGCTTGGGTATTGGATTGTTGCATCTTAAAGTTCGATGACCAAATTGTCACTCGAGCCAAAAGTACAAGGTATTGATAAGGAATTTTCCATAATTAAAATTCATCAATAAAGCTAAAATTTAATGCTAAAATAATTACATTAAGAAAATTTTAAATTGATTACTAAAACATTTAAGTTTTTCAAAAAAAATCATTGATATAGAAAAAAAACAATAATATTATAACTAATTAGTAATAACAATTTTTAAGTTTTTAAAATTTTCAAGCATTAATAAAAATAAATAATAAGACAATTATAGTTTAAAAATGTTTAAAATAATAAGTCAAAAAATAAAAAAACAATAAAAGGTTTTAACAAATTCACATCCTGTAGCCCGGCCCGACATTGGACCAGCCTAGTATGATGGCACGCGGGCCTTGCTAGGCCCGACACGATGGTCCGGGTCGTGTTAGGCCTAGGGTTTTAGGTCCGTAGGCCGAGATGGGCCGACATGACTGAACGGGTCGTGTCGTGCCGCGCCCGACCCATATATATTTATATATTTTATATATTTATATATAATATATAATATATTATATAAATTATAATTATATAACAATATATAGTATGTAATATAATAATAAAATAAACAATTGTTTTCAATTTTATTATACTAATTTATTTAATTATTGCATACATCAAAATTCATATAAAATTAAAATTTATGTTTGTTTTTTCATTTTTTTAAATAATATAGCTTTAGCCCGGTCCACAACCCGAGTTGGCCCAAGGCTTGGCCTACGATACTGCATGGCATGACGGGCATGGGCCATGAGCCATGTTGGACTGACCCCCAAGTTATCGCATGGGAGGGCGGCATGGCCCAGGACAGCCCACACTTTGTGTGGGCCATACGTGGGCATTGCCGGTTCCTTTTACACCTCTACCCACAGCACATCTCAACCGTGTATTGGAAAGATATCCGAGTGGGC
This sequence comes from Nelumbo lutea, assembly GCF_056320005.1. Classification (NCBI taxonomy): domain Eukaryota; kingdom Viridiplantae; phylum Streptophyta; class Magnoliopsida; order Proteales; family Nelumbonaceae; genus Nelumbo; species Nelumbo lutea. The sequence continues at coordinate 35,111,890 of NC_142691.1, forward strand.
GCCAGTTGGGTGCGCATGCGTGAACTTGATTTTTACCGTTAAAACAAAATCTCCCGCCTCTCCCTCTCAAGCCAAAAAATAAATGGCTCTTCACATTCCCTTCCAATGAGTATGGAACGAAAAAGAAAACCATCCTAAGTTCTTTGAGGAAATGACTTTCCAATCTACCAAACTATTCTGAGTTAGGTTCCATGTCTTTCTGAAGTCTCAACCTGTCATCCTATTTTCTCTCTTCTCAAACACCACCTGTCTACAACCGTTCATCATCCACGGCTTTTGTTAGTGCCATCATCTTCCATGCTGTCGTTGGACAGCTCCTGCCACCAAAGAAACACCACTACTGTAGACGAATCATCCTGACCTTCTTTTCTGTATAGAGGTAGTGTTTCTAATCATTCTGGTATTCTTCTAAACCCCCTGTTCTTTCATTCTCTTCAAATATTGTACAAATGGTTGTATTCTTTTACAGACATGTAAAATATTCTAGTGATAGCTAATCAGCTACATGGTTAACCTGGCCAAAATAAATCTCATCGTTTAATGCAACAATGCCTTATGTTGTTGCACTTTCAGAGCAGGGCCTAGACATTTTCTGGGGCATTGTATCCCATAAAAATTGCTTTGACTTGCTCAAAGAACAGAACTTGGACAACCACACAGAGTGGAAGACACTCATTTTGTGCTGCTCGCATGGATGCTTGCTTCCATTGTCAGCTTCTTGACATCCATTAACCCAGAAATTCTCCTTTTCTCAACTTTCATCAAGTTGGGATGCTCCTGAAACAAAATAACATCACAGTCCAGAATAATTGTGTAAGTGAGTTAGCCTCTTTTTACTCTGGAGAAGTTAGTTTTAGTTTCAGTTAGTCTTGACAAAATTTTAAGTAGATGAAAATCATTTCCAAAACTATCAGAAACTCTAAAGTGAGCATCATCATCTTAATTGATGGATTAAGAACAAACTATAGACTATCAAGAAGGAAGAGTTTTGACCATAACCATTTGATAGGGTAGAGAAATTTGGTTGGTCAACAATACAGGATTCAGACCAGCAACAAAAATTCAGACCATCTTGTTCTGTGATGAAGAAAATAGAACAAGATTCTATTGAATGTCCTTGTTGTTCATAATGGTAGATTCAGGAAAAATTTTAGTGCTAAACATTTTCCAATGAAGATTTTCTAGGTAACAAGTTTCTGAGTTTTATTTAAAGCAACCTTATAATGTCTGAACTCTGAAGATGATTCCAGATAGCAAGTTGATCAAAACTTTGAGGATCCATGCCAGGTCTGGTCCAGCTAGGTTGACTACATAGCCAAGGCCATTGAGCTTGATTGAGGTCGTTTGCACAGCCATATGACCCTACTTGTAAATACAAGTGCAACATTGATTGTCTTAAAATAAGAGCTTGTAAATACCAAAAAATAAATAAATAAATAACCAAGAGCTTGTTGCTAAATATAGATATTCTCTAGGAGAATCGATCAACAAATGGCAAGCTCAAAGTACATAAGCATAGCATAGGCTTAATCAGGAATCCTTGATACTACAAACAGCAATATAACAAGCTGGTAGCAAAATTCCATGGTATTAGTATCTTCAGTATACAAGAGAAGATTACTTTAATTAGTAGGAGACCCTTCACTCATCCTCAGAATCATTACTGCAGGGGAAATAATTCCTCCCATACATCCCACTACAAATTACAGAGGAAAAGCTTGAGAAGTATACTGTTGAAAATGGGTCAACATGCTAAAGGCAATGGGGCATTTAATACATAGATGGTTAAAGAACTTAACCTCCTACCCACACAAACAACATGACATATCTTGAATCTTCATGTTCGTTTTCACCAGCTATTCCTTGGTGAGGCACAGGTGCAGGGGGAATCAGCTATTCCTTGTTGAACCATAAGCATTGGTTTTTATACCAAGCTTTTCATATAAGCCTTCTCCCAACTATATAGCGTCTGACTACATGAATCCTGTTTTGCCATTCTCTTTTTCTGTTCAATTCTAATGCATGGGCATGCTCATGGGGTGGATCTTTGAATTTACCAACTCTTAAACTCTTTGAATTATGGATTGAATAGGTTCAGCTAGTGATAGATATTAGTAACTCTTAAACTATTTGAATGGGTGTAGTAGATACATTATAGAAGTGTGTATTCATCTTTAGATTCTAACACTTAAATTGTAAAAATAGTTCAGAAAATGGTATTACCATGCCATTGAAAGGAGATTTCACCATCATATAGCACCTTTGTAATGTAATCACATTGTTTGTCATAGGATTGCTTGCTGGGTAGAGGAGAGGATCCGGAGAGGGCATATGTGGAGTTTAAGGCAGCTCTTGAGTTTGCTTAGACTCTAAATTAATTTTCTGATATAGGTATGAATTTATCGAATGGAAATAGGCATGACTACTATTCCTTTTTGACTTTTCTTACTTATTGATATTAGGTATTTTTTTTTTTATTTTTTAACACTACAAAAAAAATGCTCTTTTGACTTTTTCTTGCTTGCTTAATAACAAAAGACATGTTATTTTGACTTCTTATGCATGTCTAACAAATTCATATGGTTTTTTTAGGATCCAATTATGTGGACCCAACATTGAAATAAAAAGATACTATTCATATTTTTTTTTAGGATCCAATTATGTGGACCCAACATTGAAATAAAAAGATACTATTCATATGGGTTTTTTAGGATCCAATTTTGTGGACCCAACATTGAAATAAAAAGATACTATTCATATGGTTTTTTTAGGATCCAATTTTGTGGACCCAACATTGAAATAAAAAGATACTATTCATATGGTTTTTTTAGGATCCAATTTTGTGGACCCAACATTGAAATAAAAAGATACTATTCATATGGTTTTTTTAGGATCCAATTTTGTGGACCCAACATTGAAATAAAAAGATACTATATAGTAACAAAGATCGTATATTTGCACTTATTTGTTGGTCTTGTTAGTTATGGTTAACAATTAGTCACTTTTCAGACTGGATCGGAGAACTTAGATATGGATAAGAGATACATTAATATGTATCTATAGTTTAGCTCATTATGTAATACTATATGTGTTGATATGCATATTTTTAATGTAGGAATAGTCATGAATACATTAATGGAGCTAGAAAGTGGGTTGAATGGGCTAAAACTGGTGATGGATGTCAAGGTGGATTGATTTTTTGTCCATGTACACGTTGTTGTAATCAATTTTGGCTTGATGGAGATGGAAGTACTTGGTCATATATTATGGAATGGATTTCGAGAGAGTTACACACACTGGGATTGTCATGGTGAAGGCCCATTGCATTCAATGTCTGCTCATGATGAGGATGCTAGTGTACAAGATGGCACGCAAGAAATGTTGTATGATGCATTTGGAATTGGAAATCAGAGTAATGATAACAATGAGGCAGAACCTGGAGATGCAGAGGGGCCTGATGTACAAACCTCCACCTATTACAAGCTAATGGAAGATGCTGAGCAAGAGTTACACCCTGGAAGCAAGTTCACAAAGTTGTACTTCATTGTGGAACTGTTAAACATAAAATGCTTGAATGGGTGGAGCAATAAGTCATTTGACATGTTGCTTAGCTTCTTGAAGAGGGTCCTTCGAGAAGGACCAATGCTACCAACAAATTTCTATGAAATGAAGAAGCTTGTTTCAAATCTAGGGTTCTATTACAATAAAATTGATGCATGTGAAAACAATTGTATGCTATTTTGGAAAGATGCTGCCAAGTTAGAGGCTTGTTCTGTTTGTAGTGCTTCAAGATGGAAAACAGCCGAGTGTAATTCAGATAATGAGGAACCAAATTATTCTAAAACAGGAAAAGTTCCTATTAAGGTTCTACACCATTTTCCATTAAATCCAAGGTTGCAAAGATTGTTCATGTCATTAAAGATGGCTGCTTTTATGGGATGGAATAAAGATGAGCGTGTAGATGATGATGTACTGCGTCATCTTGCGGATTCATCGGCATGGCAAAGCTTTGACTTAAGACATGAAGAATTTGCAAAGGAGCTTCGAAATGTTCGCCTTGGGTTAATCCCTTTAGGACTGTTATTTCTGTAGCTACAGTAATCCGAACCAGGAGAAGAGAAGAAGAAGAAGAAGAAGAAGAAGAAGATGAAGATGAAGAGAACAATCTAACCAGATAGGTTAAGCCCTATCAGTCGACCCTTAATATGGATTAGCCTCTAATTAGTGGTATAAAGACTAAACTGCCCCCACTTAAGTATGGGACAAGAAGTCTCTATTAAGACTATCACATAAGCACATAACTTAACAGAAATAAATTGACTAATCTACCTTATTTGGTTAGATCTAACACTCCCCCTCAAGCTGGAGAATATATGTCATATAATCCCAACTTGTTACATATATAGTTCACTCTCCCTAAGCTTAAGCCTTTTGTAAACAAATCTGCCCACTAATCACCTGAGCCCACATGTTCTGTGCTTATCTCTCTAGTAAGGACCTTCTCCCTCACAAAGTGGCAATCAATCTCTTGTTCTTTATTCTCTCATGAAAAACAGGGTTGGATGAGATGTGGAGTGCAGTTTGATTGTTACAGTACAATTTCATAGGTCTATCTATGGAGAACCCGATTTCTTGTAGGAGATTCCTCAGCCATACTAATTCACATGTAGTGTGTGCCATGGCTCTGTATTCGGCTTCAACACTACTCCTTGCCACACCCTTCTGCTTCTTACTCCTCCATGTCACAAGATTTCCTCCAAAAATGTGCAGTAACCTATAGTAGATCTTCTATCGGACACAGAGCCTTCCCAATCTGCATCTGTATACCCAATTACTTCAAGTTTTCCTCCTAGTTTGTACAATATCCCATGGCCTGGAGCTCCCTTCAGGTATATTACAATTCTAAGAACTGCATCCTAGAGAGGAATCCGAGGGTTCTGCATAAATTGGCTTACCACACTAACTGCAAATGAGATGTCTGGTCTCATGATAGTCAAATAGTTCAACTTCTCCACTAGCCGTCTATACCTTCCAGGATCATAAAATATTTCCCCTATGTCACTACTCAACTTAGCATTTGGTTCCATGGGAGTTTCAGCCGGTTTCGCACCTAACAGTCCTGTTTCATCCTGAAGGGATGAGAGATCCATCACATATGGATGGCTGAACCCTACAGGAAGGTAGGGAAAAATATCAAAAATTTTTCTCTCTCCCATCTAGGAATCGCATTCCCTGTTTTAGAAAATCTGCATTTTTAAGGATCAATCTTGAACCAAGAACCGAACCAGATCTGAAACCAAAAAGTAGGAGAGGGATGTACCTGATACGGAGTAGCAGTAACTCCCAACGAAGGTGTTCACACCCAAGGAAAACTCCAAAGACTACTCCCACTGAAGATGACACAGCGTAGGGTGGAGCAAAATCAGTAGGTTCTTCACAAGAACCGAATCCTTCAGCAAGATTTGATGGAAGGAGTGTGAGCATGACTTCAGATCAGTCTTTCTCTAAAGACTGATATCAAGAACACTTCTTGATCGCTCCTATAGTGGAGATCAAACTAGCAATGGCGGCAGCAAGAGGAGGGTGCAAGAGCAGAAGATGGCACAGTCTTACTGTAGCCGTCTTCTCTCTCTGTGATCTTAGATCTGATCTGATGAGATGATGTGTAGAATGGTTCGCCCCCTTCCTCCTTTTATAGCCTTAAAGAGAGCTCCTAATCTCATTAGGAATTTCCTAATCCAAATCTGTATTTGGATCAAGAGTTTTCTTTAAGAGATAAGGATAAGCCCTTATCTTATCTGCAAATTAGATCAGCCCTCCTAATCTTATTAGGAGTTTCCATATCCAAATCTGTATTTGGATCTAGACTATCTGAGTGGATAGGGAGGGATAACTCGCTATCCTATCTACTAATCCCAATCCCAGATCCGCCCTCTTCTTTAACTAATCCAATTAGACCAGTTCAAATTGGGCTTTAGGCCCATTAAGTCCATGTGCTCACTTACCTTCCAAACTGCTGCCCAGTTGGGTTTCCTTATATGGCATGGAACCCAAACATTGATCTACACATCAACCACACGGGTTCAGCTTAGCCTCTATTACAAGGCCTAATCGAATTCTTTGTTATGGGTAGTGAACCCCTGAGTCCATCACCATGGGCTCTTAATGGGCCCAATACTTACACTAAGTGGTCTCGGGGCCAAGCCACCTTATAAAAACCCAGGGACTATGGGCAAATAAAAGATTAGCCCATCAGGTACTATCCTCAATGGTCTTACACTTAACCTCTTAGCCCATAATGATCAAACACTGCCCGACAAGAGAGGACCTCTCCCTCGGATGCACAGAATAGTGTTGCACTCTCTACTCACATGGATCCCGGGAATTAAAACCTTTTGCAAACATTTTGAAACAATAATATATATTTATATAAATATATTTTGCAAAAACAAATTTCAACGATTGAAATCGGCTGCCAGTAGCTTTGGTTTCCATCAGAGATAGTGAATCCTCGATCATTACCTTTGTCCGACGAAGGGGCTGATCCTATCACAATGATCACCCACTCAGATGAATTCTTAGACTGTACCAACATACCCAGGTTTTGACCCCCTCTAAGAATCTCACTGATTGGCATATCAAAGACAACCCAATTCGACACCTAGTGCAGTATCATAATCGAGTCTAGGGGTCAGGTGTAACATTCCAGTTTTGCCCACTAATCACCAAGGTCTAGGGCAATACTGGAATTCTAGTCCGGTTCAGGGTTTCAAATAAACTTACACTGCATGTACCTCGGGTCTCACCCTGGCAGCTGAGACAGGCTACCCCAACCAACTTGGTGGCAAATCAGTGTCAGTCTTAGTAGGATAAATCTCCCTAGACTTATCCAATGGCTGTAAACATTCTACACTAACACGAGTCCCATAAGTGTCCAATTTAAGGGTATTACATAGAAACACACCATAATAGCACGAATCAAATATGTATTTCATTCATTTACATTAAATGACATAAGGTACATCATTCTGATTGGAGCTAAGGGCATACACTGTTTAACAACTCCCACTTGCACTTAGGTCCAATCTGGTACAAGCCAGAGTCCCAGACTTTCCATGTGTTTCTTCTCTGCTGATTTTACCTTTTAACATCAATCTCCCGTAGATCCAGTATTGTCACACAACAGTGGAATGGGTGTTGTGCTGAATTCCAAATTCAAGAATGAACACCTTCATTCATAAGACAGCCTCACTTACGGCAATGTGTTCGACTTGGGTTGTGGACTATTATTTTCGCTACTTAGGACCCCTATTTGCTGCTTTTCCAGCAAATAACACACAATCCTATTGTGAAAACATACCCAGATGTAGACTTTTTATCATCTGGATCAGACTGGAAGTCAGCATCAGTATACCTTTGGATCTGTAGTGAGCTACCATCGAATACCAGACAAAACTCTTTTGTCCTTTGAAGGTACTTAAGTATATTTTTCACAGCAGTCCAGTTCTCCTACCCTAGGTTGGCCTGGAATCTGCTTACCACACTCACTGCCTAAGCAATGTTAGGACGAGTGCACAGTATGGCATACATGATGCTCCTACAGCTGAGGCATAGGGAACGTCCTTCATGCCCTCAATCTCCTTGAAAGTCTTGGGAGACATTTCCTTGGAGAGAGTGACTCCGTGCCTGAAAGGAACATTTCCTTTCTTGGAGTTCTCCATGCTGTATCTCTTGACAATTTTGTCAATGTAAGCAGATTGGAATAATCCTATTATCATTTTCGATCTATCTCTATAGAGTCGAAGACCCAATATATAGGAAGCATCTCCAAGATCTTTCATGGAGAATTACTGTGAAAGACATACTTTCACCATAGTCAACATTCCTACATCATTCCCAATGAGTAGAATGTCGTCTACATACAGAACCAAGAACATAACCTTATCTCCACTGGATTTCCTATAAACACAGGGTTCATCCGGATTCTACTCAAAGTCAAACCTTTTGACGGTAGAGTCAAACCGGATGTTCCAACTCCTAGAAGCTTGCTTAAGTCCATATATGGATCTCTTTAATTTACATACCATGTGTTCCTGACCCGCAACTATAAAACCTTGTGGTTGCTCCATATAGATATCTTCAATAAGATCTCCATTCAGGAATGCAGTTTTGACATCCATTTGCCAAATCTCATAGTCATGGTATGCTGCTATAGCTAGTAGGATCCTAATGGATTTAAGCATGGTCATTGGCGAAAAGGTTTCCTCATAGTCGGTGGCCTTTTCTGAGTATACCCTTTTTCCACCAGACGAGCCTTATAGGTCTTAACTTTACCATCGGGGCCTTTCTTCCTCTTATAGATCCATTTGCAACCAATTGCTTTTAACCCAGGTGGTAGATATACTAGAGTCCAGAGTCCATTGGTCTCCATCGAGTCCATCTCAGCTCTCATGGCATCTACCCAATTCAAGCAATCTATGTCCAACATAGCTTCCATGTAAGTCACGAGATCCTCATCGCTGGTCGTAGCTTTCACTAGGCAACTATCCTGGTCATAGCCCAAACGAACTGGAGGCCTGGATACCTGGGTAGATCTTCTAGGTTGGTCACTACATGGAACTTGTGGGACACCTCCCACTGACCCTAAGCTCTCATTATCAAGAACAACTTCCTGACGATGATTGTTTAGGATATAGTCTTCCTCCAAGAAATGGGCATTTCGGCTATAAAACACATTCTGTTCACCTAGGTCATAGAATAGGTAACCCACAGAGCCCTTGGGGTAGCCTACGAATAAGAAACAACTGGTCTTGATTTCCAATTTGTCCATCATATGGATGGCCGAACCTTGCAGAAAGGTAGGGTGAAATTTCAAAAATTCTTTTCTCTCCCATCTGAGAATCGCATTCCATATTTTAGAAAATCTGCATTTTCAAGGACCAATCTTGAAACAAGAAACGAACCAGATCTGAAACCAAAAGGTAGGAGAGGGATGTACTTGATACGGAGTAGCAGTAACTCCCAACGAAGGTGTTCACACCCAAGGAAAACTCCAAAGACTGCTCCCACTGAAGATGGCATAGCGTAGGGTGGAGCAGAATCAGCAGGTTCTTCACAAAAACCGAATCCTTCAGCAAGATTTGATGGAAGGAGTGTGAGTACGACTTTAGATCAGTCTTTCTCCAAAGACTGATATCAAGAACACTTCTTGATCACTCCTGCAGTGGATATCGAACTAGCAATGGTAGCAGCAGGAGGAGGGTGCAAGAGCAAAAGATGGCGCAGTCTTACTGTAGCCATCTTCTCTCTCTGTGATCTCAAATCTGATCTGATGAGATTGTTAGACAGTTTTGTATGCCCTTAGCTTCAATCAAGATGATGTACTTTATGAGTTTATTGTAAATTACATATTTGATTCATGTTCCCTCGGTATGTTTCTGTATAATACCCTTAAACTGGACATTTAATGAGACTCGTGTTAGTTTAGAATGTTCACAGCCAGTGGGTCGGTCTGGGGAGACCTATCCTGACAAGGCCGACACTGTTGTGCCACCAAGTCGGTTGGGGTGGCTTGTCTCAGCTACCGGGGTGAGACCCTAGGCACATACAATGTAGGATTAATTGAATCTTTGAACTGAACCAGATTTCCAGTATTGCCCTGGACCTTGGAGATTGATGGGCAAAACTGGAAAGTTACACCCGACCCCTAGATTCGATTATGATACTGCACTAGGTGTCGGATTGGGCTATCTTTGATGTACCATTCAGTGAGATCCTTAGTGGGGGTCAAAACCTGGGTATGTTGGGACAATCTGAGAATTCATCTAAGTGGGAAATCATAGTGATAGGATCAGCCCCTTTGTCGGACAAAGGTAATGATCGGGGATGCACTCTCACTAATGGAAACCAAGACTACCGGCAACCGATTTCAATCATTGCGATTTGTTTTTGCAAAATATATTTTATATGAGATATAAAAGTATATATATTATGGTTTCGAAATGATTTGCAAAAGGCTATAATTCCCGGGATCCATATAAGCAGAGAGTGCAACACTGTTCCTTGCAGCCGAGGGAGAGGTCCTCTCTTGTCGGGCAGTGTATGATCATTATGGGCTGAGAGGTTAAGTGTAAGACCATTGAGGATAATACTTGATGGGCTAATTTTGCATCTGCCCATAGTCCATGGGTGTAACAAGGTGGCTTGGCCCAGGGACCACTTAGGGTAAGTGTTGGGCCCATAGAGCTCATGAGATGGGTTTTAGGGGGTGCACTGTCTATAATAGTGTATTCGGCCATGCCTTGTAACAAAGGCTGGGCTGAACCCATGTGGCTGATGTATAGATCAATGTTTGGATCCCATGCCATACAAGGAAGCCCAATTGGGCAGTAGTTTGGAAGGCTAAATGAATAAATAACCTTAAATGGGCCTTAAGCCCGTTTCAAACTGGGCTAATTTGATTAGTCACTTAAGGGGGGAATTCTGAGATGGATCAGTTGATAGGATTGGGCCCAAACCTTATCTACTTAGAGAGTCCAAAACCTAAATGAGATTTAGATTTGGAAACCTCTTAATTAGATTAGGAGATGGCTGATCCAATCTGCAGATAAGATAAGGGTTATCCCTTATCACTTAAAGAGACTACTAATCCAAATATGATTTGGGTTAGCAACTCCTAATGGGATTAGGAGCTGATCCCTTTAAGTCTATGAAAGGAAGAGAGGGCGGCAGCCTTTAGACATGCAAGCTACACACTCTTGTCTTCAGAGCTGAGATTTCTAGAAGAGAGAATTCTGCACCCTGCAAATACTCTCTTGCCGCCTCCTTCCTGCAGCCGCCGCCTACAGCAGTTCGATCTCCAATTCTTGGGAGAAATCAAGATTGGATCTTGATTCCAATCTTTTGGAGAAAAGATTGGTGGGAGTTGTATTCACAGGCCATCCAGGTGATTCTTGAGAAGGGTCAAGTTCTTTGGAAGAACACTGTTGATTCTGCTCCACCCTGCACTGTGCCATCTTCAATGGGAGCAGATTTTTGGATCATTCCTTGGGCGTGAACACCTCCATTGGGAGATACTACTTCTCTGTATCAGGTATTATCTCTCCCTACTCCTTTTGGTTCAGATCTGGTTCAGTTTATGGTTGAAGAATGATCATTGAAAATATGATTTTCTAAATAGGGAATTCGATTCCCAGTTGAAGGGAGAGAAAAATTTTTGAAATTCGCCCCCTTATCCTGCAATCTTTGGGCGTCCATGTGATGGATTTCCTATCCCTTCTGTGGTATCAGAGTCATGGTTCAAATCTTGAACCATTCTGTTTCAGATCTGAACCTACACAAATAAGGAGAAGGCATTCTACCCACTTTGCGCAGATATGGGTTTTGGGAAATTTGATCCCAACATTGATGGGTAAATAATCTGAAATTAATTTTTATATAAATCTGATTATTGTTTAGAATAGTTCTATATGATTTTCTTGATTTATGGGTTGTTCGTACATGAAGAGATCGAATTCTTGGTTTGCGCAGGGAGAACTGCAAGATTTGTAGTTTATTTATTACATTTGGTCTGTAAATAATTTTTTTATTTTTTTATTTTTAGACTCAATGTATAGGCATTTGATCTGATATAGAAATAGGATTTCTATTTAATTTTATTTTGGATCGAAGATGGTGACGCAGAAAGGGAGATTTTGCAGAGAAGGAGATTTCGTAGATGGGACATTCGCTATCTGCGATTTGCAGTTTGTGAAACTGCAATCTGTGATCTAACCTCTGTTTTGTAGGATGGAGTGTGCGAACAGCCTTGATTAACTAATTCTTGATTTTCTTTTATCAGTTATTTAATTTCAGATTATTTTCTTGAATTAAAGATTTAATTAAAGATCAAACCCTAGACCCATTCGAACCAAGATTGGTTCAAACTGTTTGGACCAAATCTAGGGTTTAATCAAGGCTGAAAGTCAACCCTAATTTTTCCACTAATGGGCCTGAGGATTGATATTTAATTAAATGGTTAATTCGACCCAACCTGTAAAGGCCTAGTTTTAAATAGTTAAAACTGCTAAAAGCCCACTTCAAAGGATGAAGCTATATGGGCCGAACTGAGTAACCCTAATTCAGCCCATATACCTAGATAATATTAATGGTCAATATTATAGATTTTTAACGGGCTTCCAATGGGCCTTATAGATAATTAATTGATTGGATCAATTTATCCCTACATGAGATGTTTGGATATGTGATGTGCTGCGTGCATGGGCCAAAAGTGCTTGGTCCATGCTCATTCGATAGTGGCTCTTCCACACACCATGGCTGAATGCACATCATTGCCATGATGTCCCTTTTGGTCATTGGATGACCTCCCTTAGTGGTGGGCCCCACACCTTATCAAGAGGTTACGCACGGAACCCTAGTCAATTTAAGGCCCACCGAAATCTGACTTTATGAAAGTTAGTGGGAGCCACTTTGGTTTGACCTAAATCAAACTAGGGCGTAATTAGCTGTTCCCTCTAGCTAATATGAGTGCACGTGATAGGGAGATTCATATGATAAACTCTCTAAAGGCCTTCCATCATTAGCATGATGATGGGTCCTTCAGTAATGAGGAAACGCACCAGAAAATGGGCTATCCATTTGCTGTTGGGCTTGTCTAAGTGTTTCATAAGATGATAGGGGCGTCATAGACCGATGTGGGAGGGGCTTCACTAGAAAATGGGAACTCTCTCATGGTACCTTGGCATTCACGAACATGATGGGTGAGCACTCACTGGATAGAAAGGTTTAACTGAAAATGGCTCTGAACCTTGTTTGACAGAGGCCGAAGGGAAAACTCATATGATGAGTGGATATGATCCTTCACAGAAAGGTGGTGGGGTTATGCAGCTGAAACAGTTGGCTCCATGCACCCTATGTGATTTCCCACATTTCTAGAGACAACCTGTAGTCTCCGTCACTAAGAAAGGAGGAAAATCTCAAAGATGAATAAATGGAAATGGATCGTAGATTAAAATCCATATCTATGAAATGAACATGAATCAAATTAGGTTGAGGACTGATTTTTGTTTTTTTATCAGAAAATGGAAAACGGGTCATATGCAAAGCTTCTTGACGACAACAAGCTTAAGGGCCCAAACTATGCCGATTGGTATAGGAACCTTATGTTGGTCTTAACCTCTGAAAAATTGGATAAGGTATCCAAGAATCCTATCCCGGATCGTCCGGGAGATAGGGTTTCTGAGGCCCGTAGATGAGAATACCAAGAATGGGAGGAGAAAAACTCCCTTGCCCACTGCTATATCATTGCCTCATTGGACAATCCAATTCAGAGGTAGTTTGATCAAATCGAACTTGCCAATGACGTATTGGATAGTCTTAAGACAATGTACAAAGAGCAGAATTGTTCTACTCGGCAGAAGGTCTTGAAACAGTTCATGACTGCGCAGATGTCCAAGAACCAACAAGTTCACGACCATTGTCTCCGGATGATAGGCTATATCAATGAACTGGAGGCTCTTGGATCTGGTAACATAGATCGATGCTATTCTCAACTCTCTGCCTCCATTCTTTAATCCATTCATCATGAACTACAACATGAACAAGCTGAATGTCAGCTTGCAAGAGCTTAGCAATATGTTGCAAAGAGCTGAAGAATTGATGAAAAAGGATGAGCCCATTGCCATGCTTGTTGAAACTGACAAATCGAGCAAGAAAAGGAAGGCAAAGAGAAAGCCCCAGAAGAAAGCTGCCAAACCCAAGAAGCAGAATAAAGACAAAGCATCGGATGCCTGTCACTTCTGCAAGAAGACCGACCACAGGAAAAGGAACTGTCCTACCTACCTGGAATCCAAGAAAGGTAATTTCGAATCTTATGTTATAGAAACCAATTTATTGGTAACTTCTACGTCCTGGTGTATTGACTCCGGGGCTTCAACTCATGCGTGTAACTCACTGCAGGGGTTCAAGGTAAGCAGAAGACTGAGTGAAGGAGAAGTCACTCTCTACTTGGGGACTACTGCAACTGTTGCAGCCGCAGCCATAGGAACCGTGGAGTTATTTTTTAGAGAAGGAACTATTGTATTGAAAGATTGTCTTTATATACAAAATTTAAGGAGAAATTTAATTTCTGTTTCAAAATTGTGTGCATATGATTATTCTGTCTTCTTTAGTAATACGATTACTATTAAAAGAAATAATAGATTCATCGCATACGGGGAACTAGAGAACGATCTATATGTTCTACATCCTTCTTTAGAAACTAACATAACCGAAATTACGTTGGCTGAAATCCCCAAGAAGAGAGCCCTTGATACAGTTAATCCCATGTGTCTGTGGCATTACTGACTTGGCCACATCGGTGTTGACCGAATCACAAGGTTGGTAAAGGATGGTCCTTTGGATTTTCTAACTATAGAAGATCTTCCCACCTGTGAGCCTTGCCTACAAGGCAAGATGATGAAACGGCCATTTAACGGCAAGCCTGAAAGATGTACAGGCACAATTGACCTAATACATACTGATGTATGTGGTCACCTGAGTGTTAGGACACGAAATCAACACGTGTATTTCATCACCTTCACAGATGATTCTCACGATCTGGTTACGTGTACGTAATGAGACACAAGTCTGAATCCTTTGAAAAGTTCAAAGAGTTTAGACAAGAGGTCGAGAAACAGTTAGGGAGAGAAATTAAGGCCCTTCGATCAGATCGAGGTGGCAAGTATCTCTCTGACAAATTCAGGGACTACTTAAAGGACAATGGGATAGTATCACAATTAGCTCCTCCTGTTACACCACAACTTAATGATGTTTCAGAGAGGAGGAATAGGACCTTATTGGATATGGTCCGATCGCTTCTCATACACTCAGAGTTACCCACATCCTTTTGGGGTTACGCATTAGAGACTGCGATTTATGTGCTGAATCGGGTTCCAATCAAATCAGTTCCGAACACTCCATGTGAACTTTGGACCGGAAAGAAACCAAGTGTTAGACACTTGAAGATTTGGGGTTGTCCAGTAAACGTTAAAAGAACGAGTGCAGACAAGTTGGAATCCAAGACCAGCCGTTGCTTATTTGTAGTCGAAATGCCCAATTCTTGGAGACCGATTACATCCTGGACACCCATCGTCAGGAAATTGTTCTTGATGAGGAGAGTTCATGAGCAGTGGGAGATGTCCCACAAGTTTCAGGTAGTGATCAACCTAGAAGATCCACTCGGGTATCCAGGCCGCCAGTCCGTTATGGTTATGACCAGGATAGTTACCTGGTGGAAACCTTGATTAGTGAGGAGGATCCTGTGACTTACGTGGAAGCTATGTTGGACATAGATTCCCAGAAGTGGGTGGAGGCCATGAGAGTAGAGATGGACTCAATGGAGACCAATGGAGTCTGGACTCTAGTAGATCCACCCTCCGGGGTAAAAGCAACCGGTTGCAAATGGATTTACAAGAGGAAGAAGGGCCTTGATGGTAGGGTTGAGACCTTCAAAGCTCGTCTGGGGGCGAAAGGGTACACTCAGAAAGAGGGCATCATTTATGAGGAAACCTTTTCGCCTATGGCCATGCTTAAATCCATTAGGATCCTACTAGCTGTAGCAGCATACCATGATTATGAGATTTGGCAGATGGATGCCAAAACTGCATTCCTGAATGGAGATCTTACAAAAGATATCTATATGCAGCAGTCGCAAGGCTTCATTGCTACAGGTCAGGAAAACATGGTATATAAACTCAATAGATCCATTTATAGACTTAAACAAGCTTCTAGAAGTTGGAACATCTGTTTTGACTCTGTTGTCAAATCGTTTGACTTCGAGCAGAATCCGGATGAACCCTGTGTTTACAGGAAGTACAATGGAGATAAGCCCATTTCGAACTGAATACATAACCTTAAATGGGCCTTAAGCCCATTTCAAATTGGGCTAATTTGATTAGTCACTTAAGGGGTGAATTTTGAGATGGATCAGCTGATAGGATTGGGCCCAAACCCTATCCACTTAGAGAGTCCAAAATCTAAATGAGATTTAGATTTGGAAACCTCCTAATTAGATTAGGAGATGGCTGATCCAATCTATAGATAAGATAAGGGTTATCCCTTATCACTTAAAGTGACTACTAATCCAAATATGATTTGGGTTAGCAACTCCTAATGGGATCAGGAGCTGATCCCTTTAAGTCTATAAAAGGAAGAGGGGGTGGTAACCTTTAGACATGCAAGTTACACACTCTTGTCTTCAGAGCTGAGATTTCTAGACATGCAAGCTACACCCTGCAAATACTCTCTTGCCACCTCCTTCCTGTAACCGCCGCCTACAGCAGTTCAATCTCCAGTTCTTGGGAGAAATCAAGATTGGATTTTGATTCCAATCTTTTAGAGAAAATATTGGTGGGAGTTGTATTCACAAGCCGTCCATGTGATTCTTGAGAAGGGTCAAGTTCTTTGAAAGAGCACTGCTGATTCTGCTCCACCCTACACTGTGCCATTTTCAGTGGGAACAGATTTTTGGATCCTTCCTTGGGCGTGAACACCTCTATTGGGAGATAGTACTTCTCTATATCAGGTATTATCTCTCCCTACTCCTTTTGGTTCAGATCTGGTTCAATTTATGGTTTAAGAATGATCATTGAAAATATGATTTTCTAAATAGGGAATTCGATTCCCAGTTGAAGGGAGAGAAAAATTTTTGAAATTCGCCCCCTTATCCTGCAATCTTTGGGCGTCCATGTGATGGATTTCCTATCCCTTCTGTGGTATCAGAGTCATGGTTCAAATCTTGAACCATTCTGTTTCAGATCTGAACCTACACAAATAAGGAGAAGGCGTTCTACCCACTTTGCGCAGATATGGGTTTTGGGAAAGCCCTTATCTTATCTGCAAATTAGATCAGCCCTCCTAATTTTATTAGGAGTTTCCATATCCAAATCTGTATTTGGATCTAGACTATCTGAGTGGATAGGGATAACTCCCCATCCTATCTACTGATCCCAATCCCAGATCCGCCCCCTTCTTTAACTAATCCAATTAGATCAATTCGAATTGTGCTTTAGGCCCATTAAGTCCATGTGTTCACTTACCTTCCAAATTCCTACCCAGTTGGGTTTCCTTGTATGGCGTGGAACCCAAACATTGATCTGCACATCAGCCACATGGGTTCAGCCTAGCCTCTGTTACAAGGCCTGACCGAATTCTTTGTTATGGGCAGTGAACCCCTGAGCCCATCACCATGGGCTCTTAATGGGCCCAACACTTACAGTAAGTAGTCCTAGGCCAAGCCACCTTATAAAAACATAGGGACTATGGGCATATGCAAGATTAGCCCATCAGGTACTACCCTCAATGGTCTTACACTTAACCTCTCAGCCCATAATGATCAAACACTGCCCGACAAGAGAGAGGACCTCTCCCTCGGATGCACGGAACAGTGTTGCACTCTCTACTCACATGGATCCCGGGAATTAAAACCTTTTGCAAACATTTTGAAATTATAATATATATATATATATATATATATATCTTTTTATAAATATATTTTGCAAAAACAAATTTCAACGATTGAAATCGGTTACCGGCAGCTTTGGTTTCCATCAGAGATAGTGCATCCCCAATCATTACCTTTGTCCGACAAAGGGGCTGATCCTGTCACTATGATCACCAACTCAGATGAATTCTCAGACTGTCCCAACATACCCAGGTTTTGACCCCATCTAAGGATCTCACTGACTGACATATCAAAGACAACCCAATCCGACACCTAGTGTAGTATCATAAACAAGTCTAGGGGTAGGTGTAACATTCCAGTTTTTTTCACTAATGACCAAGTTCTAGGGCAATACTGGAATTCTGGTCCAATTCAGGGTTTCAAGTAATCCTACCCTGCATGTACCTAGGGTCTCACCCTGACAACTAAGACAGGCTACCCCAACCAACTTGGTGACACATTAGTGTCAACCTTAGCAGGATAAATCTCCTAGACTTATCCAATGGCTGCGAACATTCAAAACTAACACGAGTCTCATAAGTATCCAATTTAAGGGTGTTACACAGAAACACACCATAATAACACGAATCAAATATGTACTTTATTCATTTACATTAAATGACATAAGGTACATCATTCTGATTGGAGCTAAGGGCATACACTGTCTAACACATTCCAGCAGATCAAGAGCATATTTTCTTTGACATAGGTTTACACCTTGTCTTGATCTAGCAACTTCTATACCCAAGAAATACTTCAATGTTTCAAGGTCTTTTGTTTAAAAGTGATTTTGCAAAAAGACCTTAAGTTTATCGATCCACAATTTGTCACTACCAATTATGACAATATCATCCACATAGACCACTAGTAAAATCTTTCTGGCTTCTAAATCATAGCTGAACACTGAGTGGTCAACTTGGCATTGTTTCATTCCAAAATTCTTCACCATTTCACTAAACTTCCCAAACCAAGCACGAGGTGATTGTTTCAATTCATAAATTGCCTTTTTCAATCTGTACACCTTACCATCCTCCCCCTGAGCAACGAACCCAGGTGGTTGTTCTATATATACCTCCTCCATAAGGTCACCATGAATGAAGGCATTTTTAATGTCAAGTTGAAACAAGGGCTAATCATACATAACTGCTAGGAAAATTAAGACACGGACAGAGCCAATCTTAGCCACTGGAGAGAAGGTCTCCATATAGTCCACCCCATACAACTGTGAATAACTTTTAGCAACAAGTCTGGCCTTCAGACGCTCCACACTACCATCTGGCAAGTATTTAACAGTATGCACCCATTTACAACCTACAACATGCTTACCAGGTGGAAGAGTAGTGAGCTCTCACGTGTGAGTATGCTGAAGGGCAGAGAGTTCCTCCTCCACTGCCTGCCGCTACCCAAATTAGCTAAGAGCCTCTCGGACATTCTTAGGTATTGAAATTGATGACAATAGTGAAACAAACTAGCGATATGAAGCAGAAAGGCGAGATACTGAAACAAAATTAAAAATGGGATGAAGGGTATAACTACGTTTACCTTTTCATAAAGCAATGGGAAGATCAAGTCCTGAAGGTTCAGGGACAATAGGATATGTAGACAAGGTAGAAGCTGGAGGAGGAGCCGGTGTCTTTCAATGAGTATACACAGGCCGGATCGGTGGTCGTTTAGTAGGGATCTGCACTGGACGAGGTGAAGGATCAACCCCAACTAGAGCACTCGAAACAGGATCACTAACTGGAAGAGGAAGAGGAAGCAAAGGTGGTGACATGGATACTTTAGGTCCCGAGAAGAAGGGGGCAGACTCAAAAAAGGTGACATCAGGACAGACCTAGCACTTCCGAGTAATGAGATTGTAACACTTGTACCCTTTTTGAGTCCGAGAGTAGCTAAGAAAGACACACTTAATAGAGCGTGCATCCAACTTGTCTATTCCAGGACTCAGATTGTGAACAAAGTACACATAGCCAAAGATACGAGGTGTTAATGGAAAGGGAGACAAGGTGGGGAACAAGATAGAGAAGGGAGACCGACCATGAAGAATGAAGGAAGGCATCCGATTAATAAGGAAACACGCAGTAAGTACAACATCACTCCAAAAACGTTTAGGAACATTCATATGATGAAGAATAGACCGAGCAGTTTCAAGGAGATGACGGTTCTTTCGTTCAGACACCTCATTTTGTTGAGGAGTGGATGCACATGAAGTTTGATGAATGATGCCATGCTGTTCTAAATATTGTTGAAAGGAAGTAAGAAAGTATTCACGACCATTATCTGAACGAAGAACTTTGATTGGAATACCAAATTGTGTACGTATTTCAGCATAAAATTTTTGAAAAATGGAAAATAATTCACTCCTTTCTTTTATTAAATAAATCCATGTCATCCTTAAACAATCATCAATAAAAGTGACAAAATACTTGTAACCATTATAAGACTCTATTTTAATCGGGCCCCAAACATATGAATGAACCAAAGCAAAAGGACTCAACATACGACTTTCAACTATAGGACTGAAGGAAACACGACGATGTTTCCCATACTGACACGACTCACACTATAAAGACAACAAACGACTCAAAGATGGAATCAATATTTTGAGTGCCTTGAGAGATGGATGTCCTAGTCGACAATGCCACTGTAGAGGAGTGAGTGAAGTCTGAAGTGCAACTGATGATCCACCACTATCAAGGTAATACAATCCACCAGCCTCATGCCCCCCATCAATCTTCTTCCCCGTCTTGAGATCCTGAAAAACACAAAAGGAATGGATAAATAGAGAAATTAAGAGTCTTGGTTAATTTACTAACAGACATAAGATTGAATGGAAACTTGGGGACATATAGAAAGAGAAGCTGTGTCAATATTACCAACACCATAGATGGGAGAAGAGGAACCGTTGGCAAGGGTAACAATTTGAGATGTGAAAGCTTTAGAGAGGGAAGAGAACACACCTGGAGTCCTGGTCATGTGATCAGAGGCTCCTGAGTCAATAATCTAGGGAGAGGGTTTGGATGATAGACAAGCTATACCTGAGTGGGAAAGGGTGGCAATAGTATGTTGTGAAGTAGTCTGGAGGAACCGCTCATACTCCTCACGCAGTACACTCACCATTTCCTTCCCGAAAACAGATGTAGATGTGGAAGGAATTAGACCTGCCAGTTGGTTATCACTGACATCAACCCCACCAGCTACTGCATGATTGGCCTATGTAGAAGGAGGGCCATGAAAATCATAATAGAAATTCACCAAATGTCCATCCCTATCGCAATGGGTACACGTCCATCCCACTAAGAACCTCGTGACATCTAGTTGTTCCCTCTGTTGTTGCTAAACCTTAACATCTGGAGTGAGGGGATGATAGACATTGAGTTCATTTCTGAGGTTCTTCATACTGGCATAGTACTCTTCTAGGGTTTTATTCCCTTATTGCAGATTGAAGTACTCCTAATAGAGCTGATATACCCTTGTAGTATTATCCTGCCCAGAATAAAGCTTCTTAGCATGTTCCCATATGTCCTTAGCTGTATCTAAGAACATAAAGTTGGCACTTATTTTGGGTTCCATACTTCCATAACCATGTCATGATTTGGGCATCTTCCTGTTCCCAATCATCAAACCCTGAAGAGTCAACAGGCGATCTATCTTCCTTCACATGCTTCACTTTCCTCTTTGCCTTGAGAAAAATTTCCACCGACTTGGTGGTGCGTCTTGGTGACACTAGCAAGTGCACTAGCCGCTCAAGTAATAGAGTGATGAATAGGATGAATCTAGCTGAATGATCAAGCATTAAGATCAAGCATTTCAAGGGCATCAATTCAGCTTAATGAACATCAATCTAGCTGAATGATCACCAACTGAATTATGCAATTTATCTTTAACCTTGCATTCAATTCAGTTCTTGATTAGCAGATCTGAAATTCTAGAGTCTTTCTCAAGCACTCTACAATTTACAAGAGTCTAGAACAAATCAGCCAGTACTGAATGAAGAATGTCTGAATTCTCTCTCAAGCAATTCAGATATTACAAATTACAGATCTGAAATTATAGATCTGGATTTGTAAGATAGCAGTTCGGCCAATCAGTTCTACAATCCATTTTCTAATCAAGAAACATAAAAGTTGGATCTGATATTTTCGAATGATTCAAGAACACTAATTACAGAATTGAATTTATAACAATCAAACTTCCATTACAGCAAAAAAGAAAGATAGATGGGGAAATTACATAATCTCTAACTAAATTCGAACACAAAGTATGCAGGAATCAAGGACGAGTGTGACCTAGATCTCTCAAAAGCTTCTCCTCCCTTTGAATTCACCTTCTTCTCTTCTTGGAATGCTTGGATCTCCTCAACTTCTTCTCTCTTGTGCCTAGCTATCTCTCTTCTCCTCTTTTAGAATTTTGAGCTCAAGGGATCAAAGAGGCTTGAACTCAGGCACTTGAACACCATTCCCCTCCAAGAGACCTCCTTAAATAGGCTTCCAAGGGTTCTAGAAGTTGCCACCTCTAGCCTCTCTTGAACCTTCTAGAATTTGCTGCCCTTTTCTCCTCTTGAACCTTCTAGAAATTACTGCCCCTTTCTTCTCTTACACTCTCTAGAAGTTGCAGCCCCTAGCTCTTCTAGGGATGCACTTTGGGCTGCACCTTGGCTGAAACTTGGGTTGTTTTTGGGCTGCAATTTAGGCTGCTCTTGAGCTGAAATGGGCATCCTCCTTGCTGGGCCGAATTGGCTTTCTTGCTAGGCTCTCTCTTTGGGTTCTCCCAAAGAGTGTAGCATGGGCTGCATGGGCCGAGTGAACTTCTCTTGTTCTTTCGGCTGAGCTATGGTTCTAGCTGAGCTAAATTACCTTAAATTTGGCTATTTTCTCCTTGTTTTATGCCTTATTTCCCTTGAATTGGTTTCTCCTAAAATTTTTCCTAAAATTAAGCTAAAATGGGGTGAAACTCAAACAAACCGGCATAAAAATCATGCATAAAACCTCTTAAATTATATGTAAATTGCGTACTCATCAAATACCCCCACACTTAAGCTTTTGCTTGTCCTCAAGCAAAGACATCAGCTATAAACTGATCATCCCCCCTTTTATTATCACCTTTTACTGGATGAATTTTTAGGAGGGGAATGCATTAAGTGGTTGGGAAACTTTTGTAAGTATTCTGCTCCTATTCCTATAAACTACCATTTAACACATGCATAAGAACCAAGGAAAGGGAGAATATGAGATCCTTCAAGTTCCAACTTTCACTCCCATTCCATATGTAGATCAGTTCCTTGATCGCTAAAATTAACCATCACTTTGAACTAGGTTTCAAATCTGTAACTGTACTTCATTGAGTGTTCAACTGCATTTTGTCCTTTTAAACCTCAGACGTCACCGAATTTTTGGTGTGAGTGCATTTTATGCTCCATCTCACACTGGGTATTTTCTTCTTTCTTCTTTTTCTTTTTCTCTTTTTTTTTTTTTTGATGTGAGTGCATTTTATGCTCCATCTCACACTGGTTACTTCTATTTTTTCTTTTGGTGTGAGTGCATTTTATGCTCCATCTCACATTGGTCATAGGCTTGAGGTAGATAACAATACTCATATTCCAAGTTGCTAGTTTTACTATTCAGCTCGGAATAGCGGAGTCAATTGGACTTTGTCTTTTGCAGTTGTTGAACCTCATGCATTGACAGTTCAGATGTGAACTAGCTCAACTGACCATTAATAATGCAATCAAGTGCCTCATACATATGAAGGTAGTTAGGGCTGGTCATGAGGAAAGTTATATTCAGCTCCCTTAACTTCATGTATTGTGCTAAGTTGAATCATTCACAAAAAAAAATAATAATAATAAATGCAAATACATACAGTGGTCTCCTTCAACTCATTGTATTCTCTCTTTGAATTCACCTAATAAATAGCAATGATCTTAAGGGGATTTTCAGTTTATTTGGCTTATTAATGCATGTATATAAGTGTTGGGATGATTGAGGTGCATAGCCTTAGCCTAACTCCCCCACACTTAAGATGAACATTGTCCTCAATATTCGTAGTGTTAGGGAGTGAAAATGAATCCAACAATGAGGGGTAATTACATGAAGAACGTTATTAAGTAAGGAGAGGGGTTTAGAGGACTTCCCTGAAGATTATTTTGAATTCTGTAATAACTCTTTTGATAGGAAGCCTCTAGCTGCTAAAAATCACATACAACTAGTGAGAGATCAATAATTTATTCAATTAACAACCTAAGAAACAAAAACTAAACTAAACTCAACTGGAATGACTAAAAAAAGCAGAAGGCAAGCAAGTCAATTTGTGACTAAGCATCTGAATTGGGAATTCTCCCAACAGCCTCTTGTTCTCTTGGGTTCACCATGGTGTTGCTTGGTAAAGTGCCCAAAACCCTTTCTGAAATCATGTGTGCTAATTGCCCAACCTGAGTTTCCAAGTTCCTTATTGATGCTTCGTTATTCTGAAATCTAGTTTCCACACTAGCTATGAACTTGGTCATCAGCTCCTCTAACTAAGATTTTGGTTCCGACTGATGAAAGTTTTGGTGGAAAGGCTTCGGTGCATGCTGATTCTACCATGACTGATTCGAGTGGCCTCTCCATCCAGGGTTATGGGCATGATGGTACTGATTTCCTAGCTGCCTTGCAAAGTTGCCAACAAAGTCTACCTGTTCCATGGACTATATAGACTGATTGCCAACTTGGAATTCAGTGCTATTATGGCCTCCCCCACACTTATCATAAGGAAGGGACTATACATGCATATCTGCCATCTGCGTCTCATCAATTTTTTGGCTAAGTGCTCCTATTTGTGTAAAGAGAGCAGTGTATGTGTCTACATTGTGGAGACCATGCTGCTTTCTCACTTGAGCTCTCTCTAAATGCCATTGGTAATTATTGGCTGTCATCTCCTCTATGAGTGCATGGGCCACCTCAGGGGTCTTATTGTTGATGGAGCCCCCGGCTACCGCATCTAGGATGGTCTTGTTGGAATCTGTTAAACCATTATAAAAGGTCTGCACATGCAGCCATATAGGAAGGCCATGATGAGGGACCTTTCTTAGCAGCTCCTTATAACGTTCCCATGACTCATATAGAGATTCTCCCTCTTATTGGAAGAAAGTGGTGATGTCATTTCTCATTTTTGTTGTTTTGGATGGAGGGAAGTACTTGGAGAGGAATCAGATAGCCATCTCATCCCAAGGGGCTATAGATCCGGTTGGTAATGGGAATAACCTCAGCCTAACAGCATCATCACTTACCCCATTATGGGAATAACCTCAGCCTAACAACATCATCACTTACCCCATTATGCTTGAAGGTGTCACAAATTTCCAAGAAATTGGCTATATGAGAATTTGGATCTTCATGAGACATGCCATAAAACCGAACTGTGTTTTGGATAATTTGAATTATGGTTGGTTTGATTTCAAAGTTATTAGCAGCAATGGCCGGTCTTATAATGCTTGAAGCAGCCCCAGTTAGGGTTGGTTTGGCATAGTCCATCATAGTTCTGGGTTCTGCCATCTCTTCAATTTCAGTTCTGACTTGTCTAGCAACTCTTAGGCAGATATGGAGAGTTCTTTGAATCTTCGGATCATAAAGGATTTCCTCTAGTTCAGGTCTGCTTGTCATAAACACTAGAAGCCAAAGCAATAAAAAGACTAATATACATAATTCAGAAATGTAAATAATTTAACCAATCAGTAATCCTAACCTAGCTACAATTTACAAGGCAAATACTGAATGCTATATGAGAATACAAAAGTCCAAGCTCAATAGCAATCATCATATCTGAAATCTACTGCAGGCAGATCTGAAACAAGATTGAAATCAAGAAGATTGCATACTACCCAAGGTATATACAGGATTGAAATCCGAATAGCAGCCTAAAATTTCTGATTTTGGCAATGAAAATTAATTACACAGATCTGAGCTACTGAAACTATACTACTAAAGGTCAATATACAGATCTGAAATCAGTTAGCTACTTATAGATCTGAAATCAGTAACTACTGATACTAGAACAACTATGACTGTGTTCAGGTCTGCACTCCATAATGAAAGGCTACTGTGTACAGATCTGACTCCACTATTTTTATGAGTCATGCATAAACAAACACCAGCTAAAGTGCCCATACTAAAAGCTGAGCAAATCAACAAGATAAACCACTGATATCAGCAATGAAGCATATTGTATATAGATCTGTACAAAACCGAAATCAATCATCAGTAAAAAGATATTCGGTGTGCTCAGATATGATATTTGATTTCAGCAATAAGAATTAGTGTATACAGATCTGAACCTTGCTACTATGACTAGTATAGCAGCAGATTAGTAATACAGATCTGAACTACACCACAGATACAGATCTTAAACCTACTTTAAATCAGAGATTTAGCATATCTTATTGAATCAGAAATTAAAGTTATAGCAGCAAGTTATGACCGTAGGAATGGAACCTATAACTAGAAATCAAACATCAGAAACTTACAGATCTGAATACTACTACACATGAAAGAAAAATTAGATTACCTACTGTAGAGCTAAAAGCATTCTGTAATAAGAACAGATTATCTAAATCAATAATGCAGATCTAAACTGTAATGTATAGAACTAAAAGTCAACTACACTATTGTACTAGAGCAACTATAATTTTTTTTTTTGTGTGAGTTCGATCTGATTTCTGATTTCAGAAATAACATCTAAGGTAATCAGATCTGAACTGCACTCTTTTTTCTTTTACTTATTTTTTTTCTTTTGAGATAAACAGAACCTGAAATCAACTGAACTACCTAAACTAAAATAGAAACCAAAGATGAAGCAATTCAGCAATAGTAAAGAAGACCAGCTTCATCAGCAATGAAAGCTACTGCATTCAAATCTGAATTCTAAAATGTAGAGTTAGAAATCAGCATTGTATGCAGAGCTAAAAATCAGATTAACAGTGGCCAATAGTTCCTAATATTGCTGTAAAAAGTCACCGGCAGCGGCGCCAAAAACTTGGTGCGTCTTGGTGACACTAGCTAGTGCACTGGCCGCTCAAGTAATAGAGTGATGAATAGAGTATTGTTCCCACGAGGACTTGTGTAGCAACTACTAGTATTAAATGAGCCTACTCTTATCTGATTCGTCGAATTCTAAATCTAATTCAAATCTGAAACTCTAGCTAACAAACTATTTACTAGGAATTGGCTCAAACACCTTGCATTCAAGTTGAGAGAATAAGCTACAGAAATGATTCAACAATCAGCTCTCTAGATCATTCGAATAGAATTTGATTCAGCCTTGGTTTGGTGAAAGCCCAAGGCAATGAACAGCCTCTTTCAAGCGCATGTTCATCCTATGCATGAATGATGATTCTTATATCTCTATCAAGAGTCTAATCATTCATGCATGCATTAAGATCAAGCATTTCAAGGGCATCAATTCAACTGAATGAACATCAATCCAGCTGAATGATCACCAACTGAATTGTGCAAGTTATCTCTAACCTTGCATTCAATTCAGTTTTTGATTAGCAGATCTGAAATTCTAGAGTCTTTCACAAGTACTCTACAATTTCCAAGAGTCTAGAACAGATCGACCAATACTGAATGAAGAATGTCTGAGTTCTCTCTCAAGCAATTCAGACATTACAAATTACAGATATGGATTTATAAGATAGCAGTTCGGCCAATCAGTTCTACAATCCATTTTCTAATCAAGAAACATAAAAGTTGGATCTGATATTTTCGAATGATTCAAGAAAACTAATTACAGAATTGAATTTACAACAATCAAAGTTCCATTACAGCAAGAAAAAAAGATAGGCTAAATTACCTTAAATTTGGCTCTTTTCTCCTTGTTTTATGCCTTTTTTCTCCTGAATTGGTTTCTCCTAAAATATTTTTGAAAATTAAGCTACAATGGGGTGAAACTCAAACAAATCGGCATAAAAATCATGCATAAAACCTCATAAATTATATGTAAATTGCGTACTCGTCACTTGGCCCATGGTACATAGTTCTCACCATTAAGATTAATTGAAGTCATCTACACACCTAGATAGTCAGAGAGAATCATCACACTAGGTTTCTAATCACTACAACCATCTCCAGTTGCTGCCATGATGCTTTTCCAATGCTACTTCTAATCTGAATTCCCAGTAGTCAATTAAGTACTACTGTCAAGAGTTTGATGTTCTAGACACTACAGTAGTCCCCAAACATAGCTGATTGGTACACAAACTTTTGTTCTTGTTCACACCACTATTGATTTCACAAAATCATGAATCACACTGACATTATTTCAGCAACTCATTGACTGCATACAAGCCCTCTTAAAGCTGCTCAATAGAGATTGAGCATCACAAGCACCACCACACAACCATAGCTGTCATACATGGTACAGGTCTGTCTAACCTTTTAAGAGGGCACTACAAGTCCAAAGAAAACAGCAACTACTGCCACTGCAGTAACATGTCATTCAATTCAAGTCACTTGTGACCAACAAGGGCTTCAAAACAACTACAGACCAACAAAAAAGGGTCAAACATACCTTTATACCATTTGGCCACTATAAACACAGCCTGTTCTTGGACCTTTTTCCAAGAACCAAGGCAACAAACAACCTAGTTCTCTAGGTTCTGATCAGTCCCCATAGATTTTGAAGGCTTTCAACCCAGAAATACCAACAACACAATAAAAAGGAGGTAACCAACCTTCGATGGAGAGCTTCAGTCGACCATCCACTTCTGAAGTTGTTCTCTTGAAAAAAAAGTCAGGTTCTATGCAGATAAAGAAGTACTGAGGTGTTCTTAGACCTAGGTCGA
The DNA here is from genome assembly GCF_056320005.1 of Nelumbo lutea. Lineage (NCBI taxonomy): Eukaryota > Viridiplantae > Streptophyta > Magnoliopsida > Proteales > Nelumbonaceae > Nelumbo > Nelumbo lutea. The sequence goes on from NC_142691.1 coordinate 35,140,188, forward strand.
ATCTGTGTTCTCCATTCTTCAGCCCAAAAAGAAAAAAAATAAGGTCACGAATAGAAAGGGATCAGGTCACGAATCTGTGAGGAGATTTAGAGAGCAACGTCCTGCTCTGATACCATGTTATTTCTGTAGCTACAGTAGTCCAAACCAGGAGAAGAGAAGAAGAAGAAGAAGATGATGATGATGATGAAGAGAACAATCGAACCAGATAGGTTAAACCCTATCAGTCGACCCTTAATATGGATTAGCCTCTAATTAGTGGTATAAAGACTAAACTGCCCCCACTTAAGTATGGGACAGGAAGTCTCTATTAAGACTGCCACATAAGCACATAACTTAACAGAGATAAATTGACTAATCTACCCTTATTCAGCTAGCTCTAACAAGGACAATGAGTGTATCATATAGCACATGGCCTGTTGTTTTGGTTTCATATAACTTGCCACCATGGATATGCATGAAACAACCATACATAATACTATCATTACTTATTCTCGGTCCATATAGCCTTGGTATTGATATTGGCATATATTTACAACCATTGATTGATGATTTGAAAGAATTATGGGTTGAAGGAGTGGATACATATGATGCACTCAAGAAGGTAACTTTTTCAGTTGTATGTAGCTGTACTATGGACCATTAGTGATTTTCCTGCATATGCTTACTTATTAGGATGGAGTACTAAAGGACGACTAGCTTGTCCATGGTGTAATGAGAATACATGCTCTGAATGGTTACACAATGGTCATAAATTTTGTTACATGGGTCATCGGTGCTTCTTACTAGCAAATCATAGATTCCAGGCTGACAAGCATCGCTTTAATGGGAAAGAAGAATGGAGAATGCCCTTTACAACAGTTACAAGGCTTGACATTCAGTTTAGGTAAAAGAAAGAGGGGGGTAAGAAAGGAAAAAACAAGAGAGGGGAGAAGGCAAAACGAAATAAGAGTGCAAAGAAGAAAGGAAATAAAAATGTGAAGAAGAAGAAAAAAGGAAAGAGAAAAGATGAGGGACAAGATAAAAGTAAAATTGGATGGAAGAAAAGAAGCATCTTTTTTTATTTACCTTATTGGGAGTCACTTAGTTTGCGTCATAATTTAGATGTAATGCACATTGAAAAGAATGTTTATGAAAGTATTATGTGGACACTACTTGGTAATTTACAAGCGCTTCAAGACCTAGAAGCAATGGGTATTAGGTCAGCTCTTCATCCAATACGTAATGCTTCCAACAAATTTATTTTACCCCCTACATGCTTTACAATGAAAAAGGATGAGAAGGATAACTTTTGCAAAGTGTTGAAGCGAGTTAAACTCCCTGATGAGTATGCAGCTAATATATCGCATTGTGTAAACCTCCCTTTGCGTAAAATTGTGGGAATGAAGAGTCATGATTGTCATGTGCTGATGCAACAATTACTTCCAATGGATGTACGGTACAGATTGCCTTATAATGTTAGTTTTGTCATAATATGTTCTAAAAAGCCTATAGGAGAAGATTTTATGAAGTTAAGAGATCAGATTGCATTAACACTTGCTCATTTGGAGATGATATTCCCACCAAGCTTTTTTGACATCATGATGCACTTACCCATTCATTTAGCAAATGAGGCTAGGATAGCTGGACCAATCCAATACCGGTGGATGTATCCCATGGAGCGGTATGTATGTGTTAAGTACATTAAAACCATTAGATTTAAAGCTTATTAACTTGGTTATTTAATCAAATGACATTTATAAACTTATATAGGTACTTGGTGACATTAAAAAGGTATGTTGGTAATAAAGCATACTCCGAGGGTTCTATTGCAGGGGTACTTATTAGATGAATGCTTATCATTTTGTTCAAGATACTTGAATGGAATTGAGACACGCTATAATTGGAACTGTAGCTTATTAAATGAATGCTTATCATTACAAGTTTTCTTATCCTTTTACACTTTGTTTATCTATTTTAACTTATTTTAATCAACTTTTGTACTTATAATTTATATTCACTTGTTTTTCTAAAAATAAGTTAAGTTAAAGTTTCCAAGAGTTAATGGAATTGTAGCTTATGGTGTTTTATCAAGTGATGATCCTACTAGAATTGTATGTGGAGAGCCATTAGGAGCTAGATGGGTAGAAGTGTGCATTAAATCTGTACTTAACCCTTTAACATCACTAATGAAACCATATGGACACATTACAACCCTACAAGATGTTGTACAATTGAAGATTTCTGGGGTAAAAGATTATGTAAGTATTTTATTTCTGTACAAATATTTGAAAAGGAGGGAGAGATCCATCATATAGACGCCAGGAATGCAGCAGAATAGGGTGGGCGAATTTCAAAAATTTCTCTCCTCCCTTCCAATTGGGAATCATATTCCCTGGTTTTAGAATACAATATTCAAGGATCTAACCGAACCAAAACCGAACCAAATCTGAACCAAAGAGAAAGGGAAGGGTTATACCTGATACGGGGAATCAGTATCTCCCAACGTCGGTGTTCATGCCCAAAGAATACTCCCAAGATCTACTCCCATTGAAGATGACGCAGTGATATTGGAACAGAACTAGCAGTGTTCGTCTTACGAACCAAATTCTTCACAAGAATTCGATGGAAGCGAAGAGCACCATACACAATCAGCCTTTCAGCAAAGATTGATATCAAGAACACCTTCTTGATCTTTCCCTCTCAGAGATATCAAACTAGGCAGTGAATGGTGGTGGTGGCTGGAGGAGAACTCTAGAGCTGAAGTTGGCGTATTTGCTTTTCTTCTCTCTAGGGTTATTGAGATCCTATCTCAAACTACAGAAGGAGAGAGTGCCAAAACCCTTGGTTCAAATTCTAGTACTTCAACCTTAGGGTTTCTCCTCTTTCTTAGTGATTAAGAAACCTCCTAATCCCATTAAGAGTTATCCCAATCCAAATCTGACTTTCTTAGATAAAGTCAGCCCACTCCTGATCTTATCTAGAGATTATTAGATTCAAATCTTTATTCGAATCTCAGATCTGCCCCTTTAAGTGGGTAATTAAATCTGCCAATTCGAAATGGGCTTTAGGCCCAATAAGTATTAAGTGATCAATAGGCTTCTAAACTACTGCATAGTTGGGCTTCTTTGTATGGCGTGGGACCCAAGCATTGATCTACACATCAGTCACATGGCTTCGACCCAGCATTTGTTACAAGACCTAGCTGAATTCACTAGAGAACCCAGTGAACCCCTTGAGCCCATCACATCGACTCTATGGGCCCAACACATACACTAAGTGGTCTCTGGGCCAAGCCATCTTATAAAAGCCTAGGGACTGTGGGCAGGTGCAAGATTAGCCCATCAGGTGTAACCCTAAATGGCCTTACACTTAACCACTCGGCCCATAATGATCAAACACTACCCGACAAGAGAGGACCTCTCCCTCGGCTACAAGGAACAGTGTTGCTCATATGGATCCCTGGAATTAAAACCATTTGCAAACATTTTGAAACCATACATTCTTATATATCTTATATATAAATTTTGTAAAATAAAATTCCAACGATTGAAATAAATTTTGCAAGTTATAGTGTTTCACTCTCTGCTTGGATGGATCTCGGGAATTAAAATCTTTTGCAAACATTTTTCCATAAAACATAATATATATATATATATATATATATATATTCATATAAATGTATTTTGCAAAACAAATCTTAAACAAGTTTGAAATCGACTATCAACAGTTTTGGTTTCCATCAAAGAGAGTGTAGTCCCCGATCATTACCTTTGTCCGACAAAGGGGCTGATCCTGTCACTTTGATCACCAATTCAGATGAATTCTCAGACTGTCCCAACATACCCAGGTTTTGACCCCCGCTAAGGATCTCACTGGTTGGCATATCAAAAACAGCCCAATCCGACACCTAGTGCAGTATCATAATCGAGTCTAGGGGTCAGGTGTAACTTTCCAGTTTTGCCTACCAATCACCAAGGTCCAGGGCAATACTGGAAATCTTGTCTGATTCAAAGATTCAATTAATCCTACACTGCATGTGCTTCAATTGAGACAAGCCACCCCAACACTTGGCAGCACATCAGTGTCAACCTTGGCAGGATAAATCTCCCCAGACTTATCCAACGGCTGTGAACATTCTAAACTAACACAAGTCTCATTAAGTGTCCAGTTTAAGGGTCTTACATAGAAACATACCACACAACATGAATCAAACATTCACTTTATTCATTTACAATAAATGTCAAAAGTACATCAAAACTGATTGGAGCTAAGGGCATACAAAACTGTCTAACAATATTTATATTTACTAATATGATTTTTAGCTAATGCCTATTGTCCTTTTTTTGTAAAATGCAGGTTGAATTTGTGTAGAAATCGATTGTTGATAAAGTTGTTGGAGATCGATGTTTATTGTTCTTTTTTTTAAAAAATGCACAAATTATTGCAAAATTGACATGTGAAAAATATTTAAAAATTTTGATTATTATTACTTTTTGCAATATACTTAGCATTATGTTTTTAGAGATTAAATCATAAAGTTGTTAAAGATCAATAAGGTGAATAATATTGTGATTACCATCAATTCAAACAACTCTTATTTATAGGTCAATGTGCAATTATATTATTAATATTTAAGTGGCTTATTATAGGTACCCTATAGTGACAAACAACACTGTCACTATATCTACAAGTTGATATAGTGACAGAAATGATTGTCACTATATTATTTAATAGTAATGAATTTTAAAAATTTTGTCACTATACATTTATTTATAGTGACGAACAATCCATCACAATTTTCTTTTTCATATGATAATAGTGACAAAAGTATCTGTCACTATAAGGTATCTATAGTAACGAACAACACCGTCACTCTATCTACAAGTCAATTATATAGTGATAGAAATAATTGTCACTATATTATTTAATAGTGACAAATTTTAAAAATTTCATCACTATAAATTTATTTATATTGATAAATAATCAGTCACAATTTTGTTTGCTATATGATAATAGTGACAAAAGTGACCATCACTATAATATGTAATAGTGACAGATATTAAAAACTTTGCCACTAAACTTATACCTATAGTGACAACATATTCATCACTATTTCATATTTTAGTAACGACAAAAATGTTTGTCACTAAAACATATTACAGTAGTGATGGACATATCTGACACTATATATAAGTTTTAGTGACGCACACAAAATATTCATCACTAAAATTAACCATAACAGTGACAAACTAAACCGTTATAAGGTATCCATTAGTGATGGATTTTTAAATTCGTCACTATATGTTATAGTGACGTCGCCTATAGTGACAAATGCAATTTTGCTGATTGTTCATCACTATAGACTTTTAGTGACAGATATATGGTCTATAGTGACGTATTTTGTCTATCACTAAAAACCGATTTTCTTGTAGTGATTGCTCGAGCAAATGGACAAAAGACAAATTAAAAGACACAAAAGAGTTTCATTCTCATGATTTTTTAATTGTATGTGCATTTGCAATAGCAAACGCTCATAAATTAAACAAAGCTCGATGTTTTCCTAAATCCTGAATCACTAGAGAATTATTTGTGTCACTAATGTTGTAATTTGCTTTTGGATAATTGGAAGAAATGGAATCGAGTTTTATCTAGGCCTAAAATTCCAAGTATTTAAATCACAACCATTTTCCTTGAATTTTAATTAAATTCTGCTGAAGGCATGAATTGTAGGATTGCAAATTTTGGAGTAACTTGATGAATCGAGGGAGTAGATCAATTTTATTAGTAGGGAGTTGAATCCAACATCCAAGGAGAAGCTAAAGTTGTATTTCTCAATTACGATTGAAACAGAATCAAATCATTGCTATCAACATGAAATTAGATGATTTATTTGACAGATTCCAAGATCTTCTAAAACATTGTAAATCAAGCCAAAGAAAATTCAAAAAGTTCCTAATTTTGCACAATGTTTACTTTTGTTGAATGAATTGCATAATCAAAAGTTTCTTGGGGGGTGTTTCTAGTAGGACCATTTTTCGTTTCCAGTGAGGTTTGATTTCACCATCTTTTGTTGTATCATATATATGGTCTAACTAACCTAGTTGATGGCTTTTTTAGATGGCAGTGGAACAAAAAATTACTTTTTTTTTTCTAAAAAACACATTCATCGATTCATGATAATTTGAAAGTACACCCAGAAGAGTGAGAAAGAGAGAGAGAGAGAGAGATTTACCTGTCAAATGTCGATGTGTGATTTTATGTGAGAGAGATAAAGATAGAGAGTGAGTGAGAGTGAGATTTACCGATGTGCGACTGATAGAGAGTGTGATCAAGAGAGAGAGAGAGAGTGCGAACAAGAAAGAGAGAGAGAGAGAGAGGATGGGAAAAAGATGAAACATGAAGGGGAAAAGGTGCGAGAGAGAAAAAGTGAAAATAATACTTGACCCGTGTTTTCCATGTAGTGGTAGTCGCTTGATCTTTAGCGGTAGTTTTATTTGACTACTGCTAAAGATCAGTATTTCCAGTGGCAGTCACCAAATAACCAGGTAGAAAATTGCCGCTAGAAATGTATTTTTTGGTAGTGTGATAATCTGAAAGTACATGAAGCCCAGAAGAGTTGTATATAATATTTACACCAAATTTACTAGAGTAGTAGGCAAAAAGATGAGGTAAAGTATTCTGATATCTAGGGATACGTTTTGCTTGAAAGTTCTCAAAATTTGTGATAGTTCTGATATGCATCTGAGTAATCTAGTTGCCAATGTTAGATTTTTTCTTGAATGGCCTGTATAACCTTTGCCACATCAGAGAAGAGAGATATGTTTATAACCTTCTTGGTTTGCTATTTCCAATCCCTTAATAACTGCCTTAAATTCAGCATCTTGACTTCCTTGAGCTGCAATGATGATTCCTGATACAAATAGTAAGTGATTATTGTGAGTGGCTGTGGTGAAAGCTTCACTTGCACAATTTGACAATGGATTAAATGATCCATTGGTATATATTTTGAAGTTCTGGGAATCTGTAGGAACCAACTTCGGTGGCATTTTTGGTCTCCTAAGGTCTCCTATCTCAAGGACAGATGGAATTTTTGGAATGATTTCTCTCGAAGAACCATTCAACCTAAAAGCTTAAATTGTTAGGTGAGGTTCTTGAATAGGTTTTATTCTCTAACATGCCCCCTCCCAAGAAAGCCCATTGGGCTTGAAGTGTGGATAGCACAGACCCACACATACCTTGTGTTAAAACTTGATTAATTATAATGGTGGTGACAAGAATCTATCACTAGACCACTTGGTCAAAGTTGCTCTGTTACCATCTCAAAGAACCATTCAACCTAAAAGCTTAAGTTGTTAGGTGAGGTCCTTAAATAGGTTGATATTCTCTAACAGTTTCTTAGAAGAAGATGCCCCACCTTGATCCCTTCTAAGATATGGGATGAAAGGAACAAAAAATTATACTTGAATCACTACTAAGGCCTGATTTGTTTGTAGTGCAATTTAATTTACAAGTATATAGGAGTACAAATGAGTTGAATTCAAATTTTAGTATAATTTTATCATAGGTTGTACTTTGTTTTGTTTATTTGCAGACAAACTAAAAATACCTATAGTCTATACCTAAGTTTTTCAACACCGATTTTATCTAAAATACAAAATACCTTAAGGTTTGGCATAACTTTCTTTTGGAAAGTTATCAGAATTTAATGAAGGAAAAAGGAAGAAAAAGAAACAAGTGATTTTAACATAATAAAGACATAAGTAAGACTTTTCAAATCTAATTTTTCTAGTTACCCAACATATTTCTGGAGGCATTATTTCATTATAAACCTCAAGATAGTAAAGCTGAACAAATTGTTTGCCATCCTATCTACTTTGTTTATTGGCATATTGACCACAATCATGTGTTTCGATGTCAACAAATTTATGAGAATGTTTAACTTTGATCTAAGTCTTGCATTAGATCTAAGTCTCGCATCATTCTGTAAACGGTTGACTTGCTCTACATCAAAGAAATAAGCAAGAAGCTTCAACAAGCCTTGGATAAACTGGAAGATTCAAATTAAAAGAATCTGACCTCCTTCCCTTTTGGTTTGCTTTTTTCTTTATTCTTTTCTTTCTTCTTGAATGCATGTGAAGACATCTTGTTCCACACTGTTTGGGGAAAGAGTTGATTTTGAATATATCATTAAACTTGCTCTCTCTATGGGTATGGATCCATAATGTTCACATGCATGTGATGGGGATTGGGGGTGCCTTTCACAAACATACACTAAGCTAGACTAGGTCGGGCTGGGGTGTGGCTGTGCTTATGTACGCACACACCACACCATATCTTTTTGTTCTTGACCATTTGGCTCAAAAATCACTTGATTTGGTTCAAAAATCCAATTGAACCTGCTTAGGGAAGTGCCAAAAAGTTAAATCTGGCTTTATAGGGAAGAAACATGTCATGGAAACCAGAAGGCATCTCCTAGCAATCACCCTAGCATAGGGGACATCCCCTGATAACATTGCATTCCATGAGACATCCCTTAGAGGCACAAGCTGGAGGAGAATTTAGACAATTTATATTTATCATTTTTTTACCTTTGCAAGGCTGTCTAAAATGGATAGAAGAGAATTTAATTTTATAGATCTAGTACAACAAGATGCTTGACATTTAATGTATCTTAAAAGGTTATTACCAAAAGCAATGCACAAAATCAAATGAGTTAAATGGCTAGTTGGTTTATCCAATTAAAGAATGTTTGAGCAAGAAATACAAGGAAACAAATTCAAAAGCTTAGTAAGAAGTGGAAAAGTTAAAGATACTCAAGTATTGTCTTGGCTTTTGTCTTGATCTTAGAATTTATCAAAAAGTGAAAAAAAAAAAGCCAAAGAACCTTCAATGGTTATTGATGGTGTGCGATCTGATGCTCCCTGTTGGCGGACAACTTGAACGCCAGACTAGGTAGGTCACTTGGTCAAGCTACAACGAAAGAGAGAAAAGATCAGAGTACCCAGGATGCTTTACCTAGTGTGGGCACTCCGATGCTTAAGTTAGTGAACTAGAGTTTTCAAAAAGCTAGAAAGTGAGAGAGAGAGAGGGAGAGAGAGAGAGAGAGAGCTAGAGAGCTTGAGTGCTAAATCGCGCATATATTATGAGGTTGAAGTTGAGGCCCTTATATAGGTGAGTTATCGTGAGCCTCACAAAATGAATTCAGTATCTCTAGCCCATTTGTTTTGGAGGTGGTTTCACACCTAGAGGTGGACTCCACGTAGGCAGGTAACATTTATCTAATCCCACCCAAAGCGGGCAGGGTGATAACCAACTATTCCAACATGATGTCGTGATCCCGGGGAATTCAGAGGTGATAGTTTACTTATGGGGGAGGTCGCTCGGCATGTCAAGTAGGTCACTAACCGAATTCAAGTCAGATCAGTGGAAGCAGGTCTCCTCTTACGCCAACCTGAAGTCTTGCCAAGCCTTTCGTAGTTCAGCCTACTGGGATGGTGCCGAGGTTGCCGCTGCAGTTGTGAAGTGTTCGAAGTGCTCTTGGGGTCTTCTTATGTGGAGTCAAATGTCACTCTACCGTTCTGCAATGCCATGTGTCATGATATCATTGTACCACTCCCAAGTTCGGCGTGATTAGTCTAGTGAGGGAGTAATCTTAAATCGAGGTGATTTGGTCCGAGTTCCACCCTTGATCATGGTCTGACCAATAGTTAGGGATCGGGTTGGTTTGGTTGGTTTGACCTAGGCACAAGGTAGCATTACCGAGGACACATGGACGCCACGCAACCAGTAAGTCGCGTAGATGTAAAAAATGCGCTAAACTAATTTTGCCTCAAAATATGAACCGTTAGATCCAACTGATCTCAACCATCCATAGTTTGGTTCATTTGTCTATACACTCGGGGGCCCATTTCTCTCGTCCCAATCATTGGAGTTCTAGTGCACGGTGAGATCATAGAGCACGACGTTGTCAAAGTTATCAGTGTTGTCTGTGAGGTCGATTTATCCATCCTTGGTGAGTCATCTTCCATAGTTCTGTTTTGTTCATAATGTTTGATACTGAGTCTGGGGAAGAGAGGAGCCCGTCCAGCCAAGCCGAGGAAGGGACCTCATCCCAAGACTGATGAGATTCGCATAAGAGGGACTCATCTTCCCATCAACCATCTAGGGCTAAAGCATCAAACGAGTTCCATCCCACCAAGCTCTCTACCAAGAATATCTATGAGCTCGTAGCTCGATATAGGGTTTCAAATTAGTTTGAATATTCCTCTCCCATTGAGTAGCACCGATGGGAGCACAATGAAGACAAGGTCACTATCTTCGAAGAGGCCCTAAAAATGGGTCTTCAGTTCCCCCTTCATCCATTTGTTCCTAAGGTGTTGAACTACAATAACATTAGCCTAGATCAGCTTCATCCCAACTCTATTGGGACCTAGGTCAGCACCATCTCCTTCTGTCAGTATATTGGATTCACCCTAGATCTTAAGACCTTCGCCAACATATGCCATATAAAGAAAAAAAAATCCTTCCAATACTCTTGGGACATATAGTTACTACTTGTCCTACCGCCCTGGTGTAATTTGTTGAACGACTTCCCCTCCAAAGTACCAGCATGGAAGAGGAAGTGTTTCTTCCTTGACCAAAGTGGCAGATGGTTGTTCTTGATGACTTGGAGAGAGGGAATGAAGGACATTGGGGAGGAAACTCTGAGTAAGTAGATGCAAATGAGGGTGCAGGTCCTAGTGGATCAAAAGTCAATGCTAAGTGAGTACTTGGCAAAGGAGAAGCTGACCCAAGCTGAGCTAAGTCCTCTGGGAAAGTCGTCATCTCAAGCTTGGGCGTTTCCCTTCTTTTTCTTCTTTACTTTCTCTCTTTTTTATAGTGCAACTCAACCTTTAAACTTCTCATATAGGAAACATGTCAGGCATGCCAACTTCCAGGCTGCTCTAGGCCATGAAGAGGAAGAAGAGGAAGGTGGCTTACCAAGAGGCACCTCTAGTCGTTGCTCTAGAAACTATCCTACAAAGTGCTGTTGAGACCGTACTAGTAGTTGACCTAGTCAAGGGAGACCAGACAGAAAGGACCTCGCTAGAGACCGAGACTGCCCGTACATTCAAGGAGCCCCTTTCATCACCTAGGGTTGAGGCTACCAATGGTTCAAGCGCTAAGACCGATCCCAAGGAGAGACACACCATCATGGACTTTCATACCACCCTGGTGAAGAACAAGAAAACCATCTTTCCTGAAGAGGTCGTGAGGCTTTGTGAATCACATCCCAGTGAGCTCAGTGGAAAGCTTATGCATTACTTCATGGTGGTATTTTCTTGACCTGCCCATTGTATCCATTTTGATCTCCATTCTGGACTTATTTCCCTTTTTCTCTTTTGTAGGGGAACACTTTGGCACATTCCTTATAGGGGCAAGCTGAGGGAAGTTTGGCATGGGCCCAATTTGTTGAGGAGGAAGCAACGGAGTACAGGTCCCGAATTGAGTGGGATGTCCGTCTCATCGGTGAACTGAAGGACAAGCAAGTTAAGGAGTATAGTCGCACTATGAACCTAACGAGGGAGGTTGAGAAGCTGATTAAGGAGTTCAGGCTCAAGGACCAGAAGTTACAAGAGAAAGAAGCCAAGCTCATAGAGCAATGGTCGAAGTTTCTTGACGACATCCATGCTGACGAGGTCCGTGTAGTTGAAGAGTTCAAGACCTCACCTGACTTCTTGAAGGAAAGAGAAGAGTTCGGGTCCAACGCTTTTCGTCAGGGATTCAAACTGTGTTGGATGCTTAGATAGATCAAGAGCCTCAGCAAATTGAAGAGTTCAAGACTTTACCCGACTTTTTGAAGGAAAGGGAGGAGTTCGGGTCCAGAGTTCGACCTCAACAAATTAAAGTCCTCGGTGTACACCAACGAGGTGATGGGTTGGGTTGATCAAGAGCATGACTCTGAGGAGGAGGAGGATGACATCGACGTGGTTGGCGGGGAATCTGATGTCAGTGTGGAAGGTGGTGGTGTGGAAGGCGAGAGGTAGACGGGCCCCAAAATGTCTAACTTTCTTGCCTCTTTTCTTAGACCCCTCATGTATATAGATTGTATACCGAGCCTCCAAGATTGTCTTCCTTCAATTTTTTCTTTTGTTAAGTAGTGATATACTCTTTTCTTCTTTCGTTTAATGGCCTGTGTCTTTATCTTTTTGGCTTAAAATGTAGGCTAAGTCTTAGAAATGTAATCCGAGGTGCACCAATTGCCTAGGTGCCACAGCAACTAAACTTATGATTTCGGATGTCAAAATGATGTCGAGTTGTCAAATTGTCTATGTATTCCAAGGTCAGCACAGGAGAACTTAGAGTTGAAAGCGATTTGGCTTCCCCATGTGTGTAACTTAGCCAAAGTGCTCATAGCGTAGATCAGCTAAACCAGGTGGCCAAGGCGGGCGATCTCATTTTTCATACTTAGTAAAATTTGTAGTCTTTGCGGATGTAACTCGAAACTTCCAAACTCTTCATAGATAATATCTCCTTAAGTTGACAACGTTCCATGCATAGGGTACCTGCCTCCCCTCTAACATTTCAAGCTCGTACGTACCCTCACTGATCACCTTGAAAACTCTGTAGGAGCCTTCCCAATTCGGATCTAGCTTTCCCACATCAGGCTCAGGTACCATAACCATCCTGAGTACCAGGTCACCAACTTAATGGCATCTCTTAACTCGGGCGTTATAATACCAAGCTACTTGTTGCTAGTATGTCATGGTCTGAATATAGGCTAAGTCATGGACTTCTTCCACCAAGTCGAGGTTAGTCCACAGCTCGTCCTCATTAGCCTCCTCAATGTACATCTCAGACTACAAGGTTGGCACCTGGATCTCGATTGGGATGACAACATTCGTCCAATACGTTAGGTTGAAAGGAATCTTGCCAGTCACCATCTTGATTGTAGTTCGATAGGCCCAAAGGACATTAGGCAACTCGTCCACCCACAAACCCTTAGCTCAGGAGAGTCGAGCTTTGAGTTTGTAGAGTATCATCCTATTCATCACTTCGGCATGACCGTTTGCATGAGCACGAGCCATTGTAGTGAAATTTTGTTGGATTCCCATCTCAACGCAACAACTCTGAAAATTTGTCTTTAAACTACTTCCTGTTGTTTGTTATCAGCACCTTGGGAGTCAAAATCGGAAGACGATGTTCTTCCAAAAGAAGTTCTACACGTTCCAAGCTGTGATGGATACTAGCAGCTCGGCTTCCACCCACTTAGTAAAGTAGCCAACTGCGACCACCAAGAACCTCCTCTTCCTGGTTGCAGGTGGGAAGGGACCGAGGATATCTATCCCCCACTATGCGAACGACCATGGGCTAGTGAGGTACCTTAGGTCGGCAGTGAGCTGATGTGGTATGTTAGCATGTCGTTGACACTTGTTGCACTTCTAAACTAATTCTAGTGTTTCCGCCTTATCGTAGGCTAGTAGTAGCATTGTTGTAACTCTTTTTGGATGAGTGCCCTGTAGTTTGGCACAAGCAGCGCAGGTAGGAGAGTGTGAATGACCTGTGATATAGTTGCTTGCCAATGATTACATAGCGAGATGACTACCGTTTTACCCTCTGAGCTGCATTGCATGGCGTACATAGTCAACAAGCAGATAAATCCAGCTCAGCTTTGTAGTCAAAACAGGAATGACCTCTTCTATCACCCTTTCTATGCTAAATCATCCGGGCAAATTTTCAATGTAGACTATTCTCTTCATAGTGTCCGTTGCACCGGCTAGCTTCGAGAGCGCTTCGACTTCGATGTTTACAGACCTCAGCACTTGTTGGATGTACCAAGAGTGGAAGTTGGCCAGGAGCTCTCTAACCTTGGCTTATTAGGCCAACATGGCAGGCTCCTGGGCCTCATACTGCCTATTCACTTGGTTCACCACTAGATGTTTCGCACTGACCTCCTTCGCCAGTGATAGCCCAACTACCAATGCTTCGTACTCAATTTGATTATTTGACACTTGGAATGCAAACTGAAGAGCGTACTCTAGCTTTACCTTGCTAGGTCCATAGAGGATCGACCTAGATCTGCTTTTGCCTTGGTTTGACAAGTCGTCCACATGGAGGATTTAGGGCTCTTTGTCCCAAGTTGGGCTGGGGTGTCACACTAGTTGATGCCTCCAATGTGGTCACGAGTTCGACAACTTTAGGGGTCAGCCTTCTAAACGTGCACTCAGAAATGAAATCAACCAAGATATGAGCCTTAATCGATAGGCGTGGCTCAAACTGGATGTCATACTCACTAAGCTCGATTACCCATTTTGTTAGCCTACCAGAGACCTTAGGATTTTGGAGGACTTGCCTCAAGGATAGATCAGTTAAGATCATGATAGCGTGTAGGACTTTACTCACATTTGGGTACCTGGTTTCCATGGCATGTAGGACTTTATACACATAGTAGATAGGTTGCTGCACTCTATCCACCTCACAAATTAGGACTAAGATGACAACTTTTTCACTCGCAGAGAGGTAGAATTTGAGCTCATCCCCAGGTTTTGTCCTGATTAACAAAGGTTGCGAACTGAGGTACCTCTTGAGCTCATCAAACACAAGTTGGCACTCTTTAGTCCACTCAAAGTCTTGGTTCTTTTTTTATGGCCTTGAAGAATAGAAGGCACCACCTAGCCGAGTTAGACATAAATCGGTTTAGGGTAGCTATCCAACCTATTAGCCTTTGAACTTCTTTAACCGACCTATAGAGCCTCATATCTAAGACGGCTTGGATTTTATCTACGTTGGCTTCGATGCCACATTGGTTCACTATGTACCCAAGTAACTTGTCCGACGTGATGTTGAAAACGTACTTGTTTGGGTTGAGCTTCATGTGTTAGATAGTGTATGCCCTTAACTCCAATCAGATTGATGTACACTAAACATTTATTGTAAATGAATAAAAGTACATAATTGATTCATGTTATACTTGGTGTGTTTCTATGTAATTACCCTTAAACTGGACACTTTTGAGACTCGTGTTAGTTTAGAATGTTCTCAACCGTTGGATAGACTTGGGGAAGTTTATCCTGTCAAGGCTGACACTAATTTGTTGCCAAGTCGGTTAGGGTAGCTTGTCTCAGCTACCAAGGTTAGACCTGAAGCACATGTAGTGTGTGTTTACTAGAAATACTGAACAAGAACCATTTTCCAGTTATGCCCTGGACCTTGGAGATTGGTGGGCAAAATTGGAAAGTTACACCTAACCCCTAGACTCGATTATGGTACTATACTAAGTATCAGATTAGGTTGTCTTTGATATGCCAATCAGTGAGATCCTTCAGGGGTCAAAACCTGGGTATGTTGGGGCAGTTTGAGAATTCACTTGAGTGGGTGATCATAGTGACAGGATCAGCCCCTTTGTCGGACAAAGTGATCGGGGACTACACTCTCTTTGATGGAAACCAAAACTATCGATAGTCGATTTCAAACTTGTTTGAGATTTGTTTTGCAAAATACATTTATATGAATATATATATATATATATATATATATATATATATATATATATATATTGTTTTATGAAAAAGGTTTGCAAAAGGTTTTAATTCCCAGGATCCATCTAAGTAGAGAGTGAAACATTGTAACTTGCAGCCAAGGGAGAAGTCATCTCTTGTTGGGTAATGTTTGATCATTAAGGGCTAAGAAGTTAAGTGTAAGACCATTTAGGGCTATTATACTTGATGGGATAATCAATTGTCCTTGGACCTTCATAAGATGGTTGGACTCAATGACCATTTAGTGTAAATGTTGGGCCATTAAGAGCCCATACTGATGGACTCATGGGTTTATTGTGTTTAGTAGTGAATTCAGATAAGCTTTGTCACGGAAACTAGGCTAAACCCATATGGATTTTGTGAGGCCAATATTAAGGTCCCACGACATACAAAGAGAACCAAGTTAGCTAGCAATTAAAAGGGGAAGTGAGTTTGCTAACTTAATGGCCCTAAGGCCCATAATTAATTGCATTAGTTAAGAAGTCACATGACAGCTTAAGCGGTCATGTGAGATGGGTGAATTTGGGTATGGATATGGGCTTAGATCAGCAATGGGATAAGAGGATAACTCTTATCCACTTAAGGAATCCAAATCCAAATAAATATTTGGATTAGGAAGCTTCTAATTGGATTAGGAGAAGCTGATCTTTAAGGCTTATAAATAGAATGGGCGAATTGCTCTAGATTTCACCTTTCTGCTCTCAATTCTCTCCCTCTGTTCTTGCCGCCCAAACCCTAATTTGATCTCTAGTTTTTATATTGATAAAGATTAGTTTCTACCTCTGATTTTGCAAGAAAATCATATTAGATTTCATGTTCATACTCCCTTGCTTGATCCAAGTTGTTGGGTTGCAGTTCTTGCTGAATGACTGCATTGCTAAACATGCTTCATCTCAAGTTGCGCCATCTTCAGTGGAAGAGGGTTTTGGTACCCTCTTTGGGCATAAACAACTACTTTGGGAGCTACACGTGTGGATTCTATATCAGGTACTGCTCTCCTTTTCTTTTGGTTTTAGATCTGGTCCGGTTTGGTTCAAGAACGATCATTGAAAAATACAGTTTTTCTAAAACTGGGAATACGATTCCTGGAAGGGAGAAAATAAATTTTTCAAATTTCATCCAGCCACCTTGCATGGTTCGTCCATCCATATGATGGATCTCCCTTCACTTTAGTGGTATCAAAGCCAAAGGTTCAATCTTGAACCAAAATAAACTAGATCTGGAGCAAGAAGCAAATCGGCAAAATTGCTCTACCCAATTTGCGTAATTAGCAGTTTTCTAAGAATTCGGTTCTCAGATTTTGGGTGTTTTGATCTTAAATTAATTATTTATTATTCTGCAATAATTTTTAGAATTGTTCTATTATTATTTCTTGAATCTTTGGGTTGTTGGTGTGATGGAGATTGGATTCTTTATGGGCGCCAAGATTTGCGCACCCTGCAATTTTATCTATTCAATTTTGGTCTGTAAATATTTTTTTATTTAAAAAAATGCATAGGATTTATTTTGATATAATTAATAAAAAATTAGGGTTTTCTATTTTTTTACATGGGTAGACTTATTGAAGCGTGTGGAGGAGAAGAAGAAATTTTACAAAAGGGAAATTTGCAATCTGCGATTAAACCTTTTCTTGCACGTTTGCAGTTTGTCCAAATCAGATTCGGACCATCACACTTGCAACCCTATGTTATGTGTTTTCTTGCTGTGGTTGAATGTAAATTTTGGCTGTTAATTAATTCAGATCAAAATCTTGAAAATTGTAACATGTCTTGGACACCAAACCCTAGGCCGAATTGACCTAGTTTCGTCCAAACTGGTTGGACCGCACCCACGGTTTGATGGAGTCTGATCTCAGCCCCATGGGTCAGGTTTTAAGTGGCTTAAATTTGGTTATGGGCCAAGGGTTTGATGGCCCAATACATGATACAATTCAGCCCTCCCTTGTAAGACCGAATTTCTGCTATGTTAAAGTAAGATTAACCCAATTATCTACAAAACTACTATATGGGCCGAACTGCTTTTTGTAGTTTAGCCCATATACCTAGATGTTATTATTTGATAATACATGGGCTTAATCGGATGATTGTTTGTTAACTTAAATTATTTAGGATCTTTACAAGTTAATTAATTGATTGGATCAATTTGTGGATGTGAATGTATGTGATGTGCTAAATGTGATTTGCACATGGGTCATAAACACTTGGCCCATGTTTAATCATATATGGCTCTCTGCACACACCATGGCTGAATGCAATTATTGCCATGATGTCCACAGATCATTGGATAATCTCCCTTCTCAATGGGCACTTGATCAGTTCCCCCTAAGAGGAACCCTGCGAAACCCTAGTTTGTCATATGATGAATTCTCTAAAGGCCTTTCATCATTAGCTTGAAGGCGGGTTGTATTAGCAATGAGGAGATGCATCATAAAATTGGGCTATTCATTTGCTGGTCCAATTGGCTAGATTGCTTCATGAGATGATAGGGGTGTCATAAACCAATGTGGGAAAGGCCTATCCTAAAATGGAAGACTCATTCATGGTACCTTGGGGTCCACAATATGATGACGGATCAGCACTTACTTGATAGAAAGATTTAACCTAAAATGGCAATGAATTTTGTTTGGTAGAGGCCAAAGGGAAAGCTCATTTGATGAGTGGATATGATCCTTCACAAAAAGTAGCAAGGTTTTGTAGCTGAAACAATTGGCTCCATGCACCTATTTGATTTCTCACATTTCCAGAGACATGCACCGTGTCTCCATCACGGAGATAAAAGACCTTTCTATGTAATTAACAAGAATCAATTTTAGGTCATGGACTAATTTGTATTGGTTTTTATCAGAAATGGCAAATGGATAATTCGCCAAGTTATTGGATGATAATAAGCTTAACGGACCCAATTATGCTGATTAGTTTCATAACCTTAACCTGGTTCTAATGTTTGAGAAATTGGACAAGGTTGCCAAGAACCTTACTCCAGAACGTCTGGGTGATAGGGCTTTTGAGGCTCATAGAAGAGAGTATCAGGAATGGGAGGAGAAAAATTCTCTTGCCCAATGTTACATCATAGCATCTTTAGATAATGCTATCCAGAGGGAATTCGATAAGATCGAAGTCTCTAAAGACAATTTGGATAGTCTAAAGACTATGTACGAGGAGCATAATCCTTCTACCCATTAAAAGGTCCTTAAACTATTGATGACCACCCATATGACCACCGAGAGCCAACAGGTCCATGACCATTGTTTAAAAAAGATAGGTTATATCAATGAACTAGAGGCTCTTGGTTCTCAGCTAGATGAGGACACAAAAACTGATGCAATCTTAAA